>NC_092861.1:39975287-40032974 GCF_032062135.1 Pyxicephalus adspersus | reverse complement strand
CGCATCTATCGTGTGTACAATATCTTTGAACGATCGTGTCGTTATCTGTAGGTACAGGATCGGTGCCATACGATCGTTCGCAGATATCGTGCAGGATCGTTCGTCGTTCGTTTACCAACGATAAAAATTGGAAGTGTGTACGCAGCTTTATGCTTCTCTGCTTGCTGCTGACAAACCTCATGGGTATGGGTGACCTGTGATTGACATGCCATTGACTTCATCAAGGTCGAGCACTCCTCTGGAAAATCCTCTGGAATATCTCGCTGTGTCTTTTAGTTTTGAATTGAGTAATGTGTAAAAGTAACTTTTGCAGTTTGTGTACCATTGGGCAGATTGCTCTTCTTTTCCTATTCCAAAGACCTAGCAAGAAATTAGTGGAAATCTCCCACAGTGAGGGGGATTCTACACTTAGTACAATGTCCTCATTGGAAAATTCCCCTTTTACCTCCTGTTCTGGGGACAAGTCTAACATTTTCAATCTCCTTTTCACTTTTTATGGAGATGCACTTTTTTTGTAAATTCTTTTTGTTGATCAAGTAAAAAAACATGAAAAAATAAAATCGGCACAGAGAAGGCACAATGGCTGAGGAGGATTTTGTCTGCATGGAGATGCACTTGTTGTTAATGATAACAAGGATTCTTCTATTTTGTGAAATAATTGACATGTCAAGCAAAAACCTTTTTTTTTTTTTTCTAGTTTTGGGTGGAGGGTGACACCAGCAGATTTTCACTTCTGCTGACAATGATTTAACAAACTGTAAATAAGAAGTCTTCAAGTAAAACACAGAAACTAAAATGTTTCTTTAGTAGTGGAAAGGATGAAATCCCTTCCAGATTTTATTTCCTCTCTGTGCCCATTATGCATGTTCACCCTCACTTTCTCTGTCCATTAAAAATGTTGTCAGGATTATCCTCTCCATATTCTTACCACAACTTGATTAAAGTGGCTAAAGCTATGTACACATATCAGATGATCACTGCCCAAGATAACTGGTCGTGCTGATCTCGGGCAAAAATCAGTCTACCACCATCTGCCATGGTAAATTGATGAATCGCTGTTCATTCCTATGGAGGAAAACACAGTGGGGTGTTGCTTGTCCTCCCCTCTCCAAAGAACAGAATAGCACTGTGTGTACGTCGCCCATTTATTTATTCATCTGTTACTGGAATATTTGTGGAAGATTTCTAGGTTTTTATAGGAGTCCTTGTATTTACCCGTGGTTAGCTTGTTGTGTACATATATAAACTTTCATGCTTTGCTAATGCTGCTGTAATAACTTTTAACACTTGTCATATATTTAACAAAAATGTAAATCTTTTTTTTTTTTGTGTGTCATGCAGCAACCTCTTTTGGAAAGTAAACTTAAAGCATTTAGCATTGGCAAGATGACTACTGCAAAGAGAACACTAAGCAAGAAAGAGCAGGAGGAACTCAAGAAGAAGGTGAGGCAAATAGAAATATAAAAATCAATGGAAAGTTTTCCTGTGTTCGTTGTCTCCCCACTGCTACTCTCCAGTAAGATCCTGCAGTCTGCAAGTAGTATCAGTGTGAAAAATCTTATAGAGACAAATGCAATGTCTCTTGTCAAAAAACTAACTGCCTGGTTCCTGGTGGCTTTTTGTTTAAGCTGTAAATCGTATGACACATGCACCGTGTAGTTTATAGCCCTGCCCTGTGTCCGGTGTCACCTCGTAGAGCCAGCCGCTGGGGACGATGTAACTTGTGTACGTGTTGGAAGTTTCCTATACAAGAACTGGCAATTTGTACTTTGGGATATTGAGTGTACCCTCATGGCCATTCCATGTATAGATTTTAGTCCATATCTAATGCTACCAATTGCTAATGCTCTGAAACTCCCCTAGGTCAGGGGTCAGCAACCTTTACTATCAAAAGAGCCATTTTGCCTCCTCTTCCACTAAAGAAAAATAGTCTGGAGCCGCAAAACATAACACAGTTTATAAACTTTTAAAAGTTTTAATATTTTTTTAATTTTACCTGTTACAACAAGTGTGCATGTGTAGGCCTACTTTGAAATAAATTAAACACTGAACTATGCCCCTAGAAGCCTCCAGCTTCTAACGTATCATCCTGTTATATTAGCTGGAGGCTTCTAACGTAACGGTAGATTTTTTTGATAGGCAGAGTTCTTTATGTTCTGACGATGCCTTAGCGATTCTATTGTAGGTGGTGTTAGCCATAAGTGTCCCCCACTTGCACCTCTATTTTGGTCACCTGTACCGCCTCCCCCCCCATTCCAGAGAAATTGGGGTTCAGATGCTAGATGCTTCCAGCAATGTGTAACAGGGTAGATTTTTTTGATAGGCAGAGTTTTTATGAATTTTTAGGAGGTGTTAGCCACAGGTGTCCCGTACTTGCACCTCAGATTTTTTTCACCTGTACCCCCGTTTCCAGATAAATTGGGGTTTAGGTGCTAGAAGCCTCCAACAATGTGTAACAGGGTAGGGGTTTTTTGATGGGTGGAGTTTTTAGGAGGTGTTAGCCACAGGTGTCCCCCACTTGCACCTCTAATTTTGTTCACCTGTACCCCCTTCCTGTTCCAGAGAAATTGGGGTTCAGGTGCCTCCAGCAATGTGTAACGGTAGATTTTTTTGATGGGCAGAGTTCTTTATTTTCTGACGATGCCTTAGCGATTCTATTGTAGGTGGTGTTAGCCATAAGTGTCCCCCACTTGCACCTCTATTTTGGTCACCTGTACCGCCTCCCCCCCATTCCAGAGAAATTGGGGTTCAGATGCTAGATGCTTCCAGCAATGTGTAACAGGGTAGATTTTTTTGATGGGCAGAGTTCTTTATGTTCTGATGATAGCCTAACAATTAAATTTTAGGGGGTGTTAGTCACAGGTGTCCCCCACTTGCACCTACATTTTTGGTTTTGTACATCTCCCCATTCCAGAGGAATTGGGGTTCAAAGGAGGGGGGATGTCATTGTACACACCCATTTGTACACGCCCCGTGGTAGATTTATTTCACTGGTAGACTTTTTTTCATTAGAACACCAGATAGGGAATCCCCCTCCTCCGCAGTGTCTTGGGAGGAAGGGGATCCCCCATCAGAGATCTCCCCGCGGCAGCCGAAGAGAGCCACAACAAGGAGGCTGAAGAGCCGCAGGTTGCAGACCCCTGCCCTAGGTTGATAGATGTATGTATGTTTTATGGGTTGCACAGTGATCAGTCTTGCTTATGTTCCATCAATACAGAACATATTGTTTAAAAGGTTTTAATCATTATTACTATAACACCATTCTTTAAAAGAGAAACACTTTGCAGGTTTAGATGTGAGAGCTCTGTACTCTGGTTACAGAAGGCACATAAGCCCAGTTAGTGATTTCCAAAAGGGAGTAACTTGAGGTTATATTTGCAAACAATATGAGAACTAATTTATTCAACAAAAGTGCTACCTTTGTTTTTCCTTGTGAACAGAAATGGGCATAAAAGTACTTGCTGTTAACTAAAGATGGGCATTTTTTTTTTACAGTGGTACCTTAGTATAGGTCCACTTTGGAATAAGTCTAACTTGGTATAAGTCCTGTTTGGACACAAAAAATTTTGCTTTGGTATACAACCTTTGTGCTAGAACTTGTATGGGTCAAAATGATTCATAACACCGCGCGCTACCCTTATTTACATCTCTCGAGACAAAGCCACGACAGCCCACAAGTGTCAGTACGCCAGTTGTTACCATTAAGTGTACAACCCGCACGGGTATAACTCTCTGTGATTTACATAACCTCTCCTCCTCCTCCCTTCTCAGCACCATCCTAGTAGGCACTCCACTCTTCTCAGCAAGGTAAAGTGAGGATACATTTTCATTTATTTCATCTAATTGCTTTTGAATTTATGTATTTTAGTATTAAGCAGTGTTTAAATTGTTTGATACAGCCCCATTAATGTATAATATGCCAATACCAAGAGGATTTTTTTCATGGGAATGGATTAATCAATTTAAATGTTTATTTTATTTTTTGATGGGAAAAATTTGTTTGGTATAAGTCCAAGGATCTGTAACGGATTAAGGACTTAAACCAAGGTACCACTGTATTTGCAATGCAGTAAGTAGACATAGACAATCATGCTGATATGTTGGTTTATTACCGTCTGTCATTCTCAAACTGTTCACTAGGTGGCTCTGTATGTTCATGCACCTCAGTGTGTTGGTTTTTATGGATCTAATTGGGATTGATAGCTAGTACAATTTAGTCTTTATTAGACATATAACACACTGAATGGAACAAAAAGAAACACAAGCAAGAGCATGAAAGCACAGAACAACCTAGTGAATTATTTGGGGATGATACTCGTTATTAAACCAATGAACCCATGTCTACCCAATATCCATCTCCGTTCAGACAGAATGATAAATCAAGCACGCTGGTTGAACAGATTATTATACAAGTTGTTTATAAAAATGCCCTCTGGGGTTTGGTAATAAACTTAGATTGAAGGTAGAATGATCTTGGAGAATATTTTGTCTTTTTACAGAATTTGTGTGTCGTGTATTGTTACTATATATCACAGAGTTGTCTTAACACATAAATACTTTTCATCACAATAACTTTGTTAGCTTTAGAAATGAATTTCTTGCTTGCATTGTTTGTTTTATTGCATATAAATTAAAGCTGTCCTGACATGTTTTAAGCCAGCAATAAAGTGGAATTATTATTGAATATATTTATAAAAAATTCTGAATTGAAACTGCAGACTTGAAAGTCTGTGCCCTTTGACCTGGTCTATAAAATATAGCCTCCTCAGGTTTAATGATGGATGTTTGGTTTGTTATTAATACAACCAATCCAAAATTGATTGACAATATGCCATTGTGAATTGTATCTCCCTTTGCACTTTATGCAAAGTTTGTTTGGCCATAATCTATCCATTTTATTTTCTCACCTGCACCTAAATTAGTATAACTAAAGTTCCACTTTCAAAATTTGAGATCAGACAGGCCTTTATACTGCAGAACAGTGGAGTAGATGTTAGTTGCAATAAACATTCTTACCTGATTGCCATCCTCTTCTGTCAGAGCTCAGAGTTGGGATCCTCCCAGGTTATGACCTAGTTTCCAGCAGCACAGAGTTAAGTGTGGGAGGCAACAAATAGTATAGGGGCTTGTAAAGTGTAAAAAGGTATTATATGGAAGTTGGGGTTAATATGTGTCCAGAAATGTGTTTAAAAGTTTATTCATATTGTATGTCGCTCACTGGTGCCCCTCCATGTCCCATAGCCCTAGTGTGGGGGAGAGATCGTCTGTTATTATATCAGTGTTCAAGGTGTGTGGTATTACATAAAATACAAATGAAAATTCATTTTAATCCCAGGTTGCAATGCCACAGGACTTTGCTAATGCCAAAGAGGAACAATACTATTCTTTTACAAACATGTAGTCACCAACACTCCCCCAGGAATGATACAAATCACCTGTGTGTGGTGTTATGCAGGGCACTTCCCCATAAATAATGATGTCTGTATTTAAAGGGTGGCCAAATGTAAAGAGAAGATTTTATTTTCAGGTCTTATAGCAGCTCAGGGCCAGCAGCATCAGTAGCTGTGTTTCTCCAGGGTATTCTCCAAAGCCATTTCACTGACCTGTCTGTGTGGTCTCTACAATGTCATACTGTGGACCCCACTATACATAACTATGAGATCTGACTTGGTGTCACATCAATAGTAGTAGCGCATCAGGTTTCTGCTTGCTCTATTCTAGTATGTGACTTGCATGCTTTGAGTGCGTTCTTATTCTGAAGAGAGAAGTTTACAAGCAGTGTCAAGATCAAATGTTAGAACTGCTGTAACGTTTCCTGATCTCATGGCAACACTAGAATACATAATGTTACATCAGGAGCTGTCTGTTAATTCAGTCTGATGTTGAAACATGGAAACTGATCTTTCTTTTACTTTACAGGAAGATGAAAAGGCTGCTGCAGAGATTTATGAAGAGTTTTTAGCTGCTTTTGAAGGAAGCGATGCCAGCAAGGTTAAGACATTTGTGAGGGGAGGAATTGTCAATGCCACAAAAGGTAGGGACTTCATTTAGAGCGAATATCATTGCTCTGTTACTTAAGAATATTATTTCTGTATAAAACAAATAGGACTTTTTTTTTCTTCTTTTAATATGAGAAGGCAATAGGATGCATGCCTGTATCTGTGCTACTGCCACATATTGCCTGTGATTGGGCTGCCAACAACAGCAGAATACTCAGTCATCCCTCTACTTCTCATTCCATTAGTATGCTCCTTGTGAGCACATATGCATGTCACCCATGTGTGTCAAGTGCTCCTTTTTTTTTTATTATTCTGAAACTTGCTGTACAGCATAACAAGGTGCTCATATCTAGTCAGATTTACATGCTTTCCCTCGCTACATTTTAAAGTATATTTTTTACAGAAACACATAGCAGCTTTAGTATATTTTTCTATCTGCTTGTAATTTGGTCCTTGAAGTGCATAAAAATCAAATCATAAAGAAGTAGTTCCATTTAAAAAAAAAAATAATCAGGCATGGCATTAATGCAGAAAGGGACAGGTTATGTCCCGGGCTCTGGGGAACTGTCAGAAATGTTGTGCATCTGCAGTTCAGTGTGGGTTGTCAGGATATCTGTCAGTCGGCTTCCCCTGCTCTTGCTGGGACTGAATGTATTTCTGTGCAAGGGTTTCGTCATGCCAGTCAATCAAGATGGACAGAGATCAAATGACGGCCTGCAACAAAACAGAAAAAAGGTGTATTCAAGGGGGATAAGTTCCACTTTAAAAGAATGCAGAAGTAAATACAGAAGAGTATTTGCAGACTGAACTGAGTTTGTCAGAACCTGTATGCTTCATCTCTGGAAAGTTTTTTTAATGTCGGTTTGAATTCATCTTTAGGTGTAATACATTTTTGGATCATTCAGTATGAAATGTATAAAAGAGCTTTGATGTTTTGTTTTTTTTCTCAACTGCTAGTATTTCAGAAATAAAAATTGGGGATTTAGATAGAATAACATTATACAATGAAAAATAAATGGAGGAAGAAAATGCATTAACATTATTATTTAATCCTGGTATTCGGATATTTTAGGCACACTAGATTTCCTACTACGGTAATAATTGCTTACAAGGAGCAGCTGCAGCCTGTCCAGCTTAACTCCAGCCCTTTTGCACCTTTTGAGCGTACCTTAAAAATGACAAATTGCTGCATTCTGTTTTAATTTATTGGGATACTTGATACTTTTTGAAGTCGATTAGGTTGCAGCTTTTTGATTAGTGTATGATTTTCTTTTTATATGTAAGCTAATTTATCTAACCGGTATTTTGCTTATATGTATTGAAATATTTTAAAACTTTGTATATCATTTACTTCATAATAAATTTCAAGTGCATGCACAGTTATTTCTAAGTTTCTGTGAATTTTAGACACCCAAACTTTGTCGTTTTTGTTTATACTTCAGAGCCTTTCCAAGCACAGCTGAGCAATGCTGATATGCACAGTGAATGACAATTTTCCACAAACCTGACCCCCCCCCCCCCCCCCCCCCCCCCCACCGCTATTCAATTTGTGGCTTGCTGGAGTGAGGTGTTCAGAGGCACAACACCAGAACTGTGTGGATCATAGGCACCATTTTGTTGCATCAAGTAGCTGAAAATGTCAGAATTGCTCAACAAGTTTTGAAAAGTTCCAAGTAGTATAAAAACAGAGAGGGTTTGTGTTCAGTAAGGGTTTAAAAAAAAATCTAACAGCTTTACCTTGAAGTACTGCAACCCAGATACCTAGATCAAATTTAGTAGCACTTGATAAAGTATATAACAATGATTATTGGCTATAAAATTAAACGTTTTGTTGCATACAAATAAAAACTCGTTGATCCTGCCATTGTTATCATCCCTCATTGTTCTCAGGTTTGTCCAGGAACTACAGATCACCTCTTTCCATGTTAATGAGATAGGGAAAACATTGTTCTGCAGCCACAAACACTTTAAACACTTCACTGGTGTAACGATAATGCTTTTCCAAAGTTAAGGTGCGTACACACTTCCAATTTTTATCGTTCCAATCGAACGACGAACGATCGATTGGGCAAAAAATCGTTCGTAAAAAAGTAACCAACGACGCCGACGAACGAGGAAAATTGTTGGAAACGAACGACCGGACCGGCGGATCGGATTGGGCGACTATCGTTGAACATCGTTCGTGTGTACGGTCGTTCGTTGATCGTCCATGTTCAGAGCATGCGTGATGAACGAACGTCCGTTCACTTTCCTGTCGTGCACATAGTTCCTCTATCGCTCAAACGATCGTATCTATTGTGTGTACAATATCTACGAACGATCGTGTCGTTACCTCTATGTGCAGGATCGGTGCTATACGATCGTTCATATATATCGTGCAGGAACGTTCGTCGTTCGTTTTCCGACGATAATAATTGGAAGTGTGTACGTAGCTTTACAGTACAGTCATTGAGTCAGTGTTGTCATCCTAGGATAAGAATGTGTAACTGGCAGAAAAACCAAGTAATAAAAAAATGTTGGTCACACTGTTGCAGTCTCCTGGTCCTAGAATAATGTGTAGATTTCCCCTTTTCTTCAGCCCAAACTTTTTTTTTTTAATAAACTGGACCTTCTGTTAAGCAAATATCTGAGCTGCCAGATTACCTGTCACACACAGATGTTCCGCTATCTCTGTGACAATCGGCTGATTCTGGGTTGGTGATTCAGAAAGTATTAAAAGCAGAGAATTGGAACACCAAGAATGCAAACTGTTACTTTTTTTCTTTTTTAGTATAGGAATAGTAGTTTACGTAATATCCCATTTATGGGTCCATTTAAAACCTTATTCTGCAAAATTATTATGAGAGTTCTATAAAGAGTTTTGTATGCAATTAATGCACACCACTAAATACTGTTGCATTGGTTCTGTTGCTAGGGGTTCCGTGAGCAACAAGCAGTTTGTACCCCTCAGGTGGGTTACCACTGACACCAATTATCTTTTTTGCTATCTGTAAGGGTGGCAGCCTTCCTACTAGCTAGCAGTGTAAAAGGCATTCTTCACACTGACCACCACACTAATGTACTGTGAATAGCAGATATAATCATTATAGCAGGAGTTCCTTGAAGACCTGAAAGTTATTTTAAGGGTCCTGTTGTGTTGAAAGGGTCAAGAAAGGCTGTACTATTGTATCAAAAAAAAATGTCCAAAATGACTGAATTATAAGTGTATACTTTTGCTTTCCTCTGTGGTACCCTTATAGGTTAGGCTATGTACACAGTGGAAATGATCTTTTCTGGTAGTTTTCTGTGACAGAGCACTATTCACACAGTACTGTTCTATGAAGGGGAGGTGACAAGCAGGAGGCACTTGGCAACATCCTCCACCATAGGTTGTTGGTTTATTGATCCACCAGGACAGATTGATAAATGACTTTGGGGGGCCCCTTCACACTGGCTACAACAGAAACAATTCTATTCATTTGTCTTAGGCAGTATTTAAATAGCATGTGTATGTAGCCTTATGTCATTGCAAGAGAGGATAGTAAAAGTTTTGTTATTTTCACAGCTTATTTTCAGTGTGGTTCTGTGTTCTTGCCTTCGAGTGTATTTGCATATAATATGACTAACATAAAATATTCTGAATATGTAATGTAATTTTGTTGTTGCAGAGGAGCATGAGGTAGATGAAAAGAAAGGCAAGCTGTATAAGCCAGCTTCACGTTTCTCGGAGGCCAAACCACAGCCACCACCTGTTGAGCGACCACCTGCTCCAGTATTGCTCATTGAACCAAAGAAACCAGTAAGAAAAATTTTTTTGTTTGCTGTGATTCCTTAATGAGCTCATACTTTTTTCCTGCGCAGCTTCCCAAACTGTTGCTTTAGGGCTTTCTGAAAAAGAAAAACTGCCAGCTTCTATTTTTTCTCAGGGAGATTTCTTGTTCCCATCCCTAGTACATATATAAAATAGGAATATGAAACCCAGACCAGACTAGTGCTGGAACATCAGAATTCAATGACTGCACCATTCACTGGAAAACATCAACACTAATATGCAGCCCCAAATGTAATTATCACATAATGGCTTCTATATGATCAAAATCACACTGAGCTGGATTTACCTCAATATGTCCATTTTCTGCTCAATGTGTTTATTTGAATTGCCTGTTCTCTGTGTGGTTAACCTGAAATTTCAGATTCACTAAGCACAGTAGAACATTTGTTCTTCCTGTAGATATGAGTGTTTTTAGGCAGCATGTATAGATTTCTAAACATAATGCAGAATAGACTTTTATTTGCATCTCCTCATCTAGAAAAATGTTCATTTTCTGCTTTTTTTTTTTGGGTACTTTGCAACAAAAAGCACAACCGATTTTCTGAATACCATTCTTTGTTGGCTGCCTACTCTTTTTTGGAGTACTGTTGTGAACTACTAGCAGTGAGACAAATTTAATGCCACTTGCACACTGTTTGTTTCCTCTGATACCAGATGTGAGCTTTGCTTACATTTCATGTGAGCTTTGTTTTAAATCTAAAATGTTCTTGAAACTGCAGGGAATGTTGCCTGTGACTGTAATAACTAGAACATTTGCCCATGGCGGCCATTTACATGCCTATTGCCTCAGCCTATTGCCTCTGAATTAGCTATCATCATCAGGAAAAAAAAGAAGAAGAAGCATTTACTATTTTGTGAAATCATTCTGAGGTGCACATTTACAAGTACAGGTTTATGGTTGTTTCCCAGGCACTGTGGTAAGTAATATTAATAAAAGATTTACATTTTATTGATATGTATTTTTGTTTCTTTCTATAGCCTTTAAAGAAGGGTGAGAAAGAAAAGAAGAAAAGTAATTTGGAGCTTTTTAAAGAAGAACTCAAACAGTAAGTATTTTATTAGGCATATAAATAAGTTCTTTATGCTTCTAAAAAGTATTTAAATAAAAGCAATTTCTCATGTGTACCTGCATTCTATAGATATGTTAGTAAACTTTGCAAAGCATGTGTGAAAAGAGGTAGGTTATTGCTTATTCTAAGATATTCTAAAATGGCCAAGGCACATTTGTTGGTGTGTTTAGAAATGCCATCAATTGCTTTAGAGTGACACTTTAATTAGTACCACACATGTCTGCATTAATAAGGGCTCAATGACTGATTCCACGATTGCAGAGTAGTTGTCATTCTGCTGTTTGGTATAATCGTGTGTAGTACCACATTGACCAGAGAAAGCAGATAGAGAAAATTGAAGAGATCAGAAAATAATTTTTTTAAAAGTAAAGAATAAAATGACCATTTTATGCAGCTTTGTGATCCTATGACAGCAGTCACACATGTTAAGATTACCATCTATTGGACTGTAGCCCACCTCCCTGGATTCAGCTACAGGAGGAAAACAAACCAAGATTTGGCTGCAGGATAGTGAGAATGACATAAAAAAACCAAGGACTGCTTCCAAAGAGACACAAGCTGATCTCCAAGGTCATGATTCATCAGTGTCTGATTGCATGGTACTTCCCCTTCTGAATGACAATGAGATCAATGAACATAGGTGGGCTCTATTGTTCAAAAAAAAATTAAAAACTTTCTTCTGGGAGACTGTCCCCTGGACAGAAAAAACAAAATGAGCTTTTTGGCATGTCACATCAACTCTTTGCCCACACACACAATACCTATAATTTAACTTTCAAACAAAAGAACATAATACCTACTCTGAAACATGAAGGAGGCTTATTTGTTTTGGGGCTGCTATCCTGCACTTGGTTTAAATAATGTGTGTATGATAGAGGATAATATTGACATTAAGTATATATTAGAAATTTAGTATAAATTTCAAACCATTATCGAGCAGACATCTCTAAAATATTTCTTGCGCCTAATTCTGGTGCTTTGAGTCTATACATGGAAACTTGGAACATCAAAACTATGAAGCAATTTGAGAATGTAACATGCTTCATTGTAGACTATGGATCCACTGACCAAAAACAGAGGTAAAAGCACCCATGAATGAATAAGTACAATATTTTAGACTGTACAATACTATCAAAAAGTCTTAGCAAAAAACTGAACCATAGTCTGGAGATGGCACCTTAAAACCTGACACAGCTGGAGCAGTGTGCTCGAGAAGACTGCGAATTATGTCGTGTACTTTTTTTTATGGTTTTGTGAAGTGTAAGGACGTCACCCAAAGCTTCCGGTCCTAAAATAATTTTTTTGGAATTTCTGTAGATCACTGTTTTGTATGTTAGCAGTGGTGGTCTAGGTTTATAGTAGAGTAAATCTAGTTTCCTATTTTTTCAGGAAGTACCTTTGCTTTTTTTTTTTGAATCAACTTATATTGGGGGTATATACGGTAATATGATTTTTGTTGTCATGATGTAAACTTCTTGCAGGATTCAAGAGGAGAGAGATGAAAGACACAAAACAAAAGGCAGAATGAGCAGATTTGAACCTCCACAGGTAGATGCTGATGGCCAGCGACACTTATTATGATTTCTGTCTATCAAGGTACTGAGCCTCACCCATATGCACAGTTGAAACTGTCATACATGGCATGGATGGGACCTGGCACAAGCAATGTTGAAGCTTAGTGCAGACTTGCAATCATAGCCTTAGTTTGAAAAGAAAACAGTTTATTTGAACTTTTTCTACAGCAGTTTATTTGAGAGATAAAAACAATACATTTTGAAGAACTGAAGAACACCTAAGTAGGTTTCAAAAGAGAAGAAATGGCATTTTTAAACATAGGCCACAGTAAAGCACTATGACATACCAAGAAGATAGGTAAAAGAAGGTAAAAATGCATGTCCCCAAGAATGCAAATAAGGGTCGATATTCCAAAGTAGCTCTTCAAATAACCTTCTGTTTGTTCATTGTCAGGTTAGTGAGTTTTTTAAGGATTTCAAAGAAGATTCTGGGATTTCCCCTGGTAGTATATTTAACATATATACGGTGAAGTTACATTTTGTAGGCTCACTCAAGATTGCAAATATTTAGGCTGGCTTTTTAAGTAGTTAAAAAAAAAAATATGAATATGATTCATTAGGGCATTTGGAAAGTTGCAATTTATGTTATGCTATGCAGAGGTACTCACATGGTTTATTGGTATAATAATAACAAATATGACATGTATTGTTAGGCCCAGTGCACCTTTTTTCAGATAATTCTATCAATTAGAAGTAAAAAAAAAAAAAACTCCACATTTGTACACGTGTACAAGCCCTGGATTTCCAATCCTTTTCCCTGGATAAAAAGAAACCAAACATCTAAACATGTAATTGATTGTTTGTACACACTATAGAACTTTTGTACCTTTGATCAGTATTTACCAACATGTGCAGTCCACGTTTGATCAGAAGCCACTGATATCTCTTATTTTATTGGATTAGAGATCCAATCACAGATAAAAACTTTCCATAGTCAAAGCCGAAATTCAGTTATTAATTTCCAAAAGACAAAACAAGTCGACTCCATTTTTTCCATAATAAACCATATTGATGGGAGCAAAATTTTTCAAGGCTTTAGTTTGATAATTCTTTAAAAAAAAATGTTTTGATCAAAATTTTTATTATATTTATAGATGAACGAGGAGATGTTGTGTCATGAGTTTGGAAAGTTTGGACCATTGGCTAGTGTTAAAATCATGTGGCCGCGCACAGATGAAGAGAGAGCACGGGAGAGGAACTGTGGCTTTGTTGCATTTATGAATAGGCGTGATGCAGAAAGAGCATTGAAAAATTTAAATGGTAAGAATATTTTCTCCAGAGGTGCATTTTCTATTTCTTGGTTTAGGGAGATGTGGACTGTTTTTTGTTATCTGCCTTTAATGTTGCCCTGCTTGTCAACTTCTTCAAAAGACCTTAGATGCAGACCAATGGAACTTTCCGGAAATGCTGGGCATAGTTTGCATATCTTAATATTTTACTTTTGGGTCAGTCCAAAGGGAATAATGGCTGACTGGCTAGGAGCATGCACTGTGTTAGAGAATGAAACAATCATTGTTTTCTATGGCATGAACTGATGTACAACAATATATCTGAGCTCTAAGAGATATGAACCCTGCCCTCTTCTAGGAAGGCTAGGTAGTTGTAAGTTCCTTTAGTCTTCCTGAGGTCTGTATTGCTATCAAGAACTTTTGACAAGCCACATGGATGGGTTTTTTGTGTAAGTGGATTTAGCATTGTGTTATTGTGTTCACATTTAAAACATGTCCATAAACATTGTGCACACATTTCAACCTTTTATTCTGTTTTTTCTTCAACTCCTCAAGTTTTCATGCTCCTAGTAAAACAGTAAAATAATAATAAAACACTCAAATGGTATATGAGTAAATATGCAGATAAATGTATATATTGTTCAGGAGGGCGTCTGAACTTTTAGATGCCAGTTTTACAAATTTAAGTGCTGAAAGCCCTTCAGTAAAAATCCCCTCTGTTTATCTTTGGGTAATAATCGATGGGCAGATACTTATCTGAATTTTTTGAGGTACAAGGTTTAAAGTGAGTCTGTACAGTCTTCAAAAAATTTTGGGTAAGATTTTATCCTACTGTGCATACTAAGCCCTTGTTATCATTATTAGACTTTGTTTTTTGGTTTCTGTAAAGACATTTATGGGAGAATTTGATGTTACATTAAATGATGAAAGTGTGGCATATATTTGTTACACCTACTCTTGCTCCTAACAGCATTGTGACAAGGCTTCAGACAAATGGATGACCATCACAAGGATGACCTTCTTGGCCTTTTTTCTTTTTTTTTTTTTTTACCGTTGTAACAGTTCTATGAATGTACTTTTGTTAAATGAAGGGGAATATGAAATGATGGGTAATTTATTATTTAAATTAAATATTAATTTATTAATTTTACTTTTCTGTTTTCAGGAAAAATGGTTATGTCCTTTGAAATGAAGTTAGGGTGGGGAAAAGCTGTGCCTATCCCTCCACACCCAATATATATCCCCCCATCTATGATGGAGCACACCCTGCCACCTCCTCCATCTGGTCTGCCTTTTAATGCCCAGCCGAGAGAGCGACTCAAGAACCCCAATGCTCCATTGTTACCACCACCCAAGAATAAGGAGGAGTTTGAGAAGGTAATTAACGAAACATAAACAATATTTTCTCCTCGTAACCAGTGGTGCTGGATACACACATATTCTGCATACTGCATTCTGCATATATAAAGGATTATGTATCCCAAATATATAAACACTCTTCACAAGATTTATTCATGCAGCACATACACCATACAGGTCAGTTTGATGTTCCTGAGATAGTAATAAAAAAATGAAGGTGTAATATTTATTGCAGTGAACAAGTCATGTCATGTAGTTATTTGATTATCCAGCTGCGTGCAGCAGGTATGTAATTCTAGGAAGTTTATGGTTTTAGTATGGAACTTGTGTATATACAGGGCTTGGTTAAACTTGAGTTATAACTTGTAACTGTACTGTATGCAAAGTCACTGGCTATTTTGATACGCTGGTTGTGATTAGGAAGTCCAACTTTCTAATCAGAAAAAAGTTTCTAATTTTATACTGAGGAGCTATTCATATCAAGTTATGTAACCAATGAAAGGGTTTACGATAGTGTAGTGAATAGTAGAAACCATTCATTTATTATATATTCCTGATAGGTAAAGTTACGTTCTTAATTTGTGATGGGAAAATGTTGGCACTTGTCCCTATAGAAAGAATTAAAGGAGAATCTTTTAGTTTGTGTACCTTCTCCAGTGACTGCTGACTGAAGGGAAGTCTTCGTGGGGATAGAGCCAAAAAAGCCTTGGCTTTACAAACATTTAAGGGAACAGTGGCTAGAATTTTGAACATGTTTTTGAAATACTTACCAAGGCTTTAAAATGGTTTTATGAATGCAGCACAACATACTGCATGAGAAAAGAAATAAATTTACCTTAAGGCTTTCGCCTCCTGCTCTTGCACCAGGAGAACACCTAATAGAATGACAACCTGCAATTGTGTGTCTACCCAGCATAACGGCATAGGTTGGGTATGGCATCGTGAAGATGCTACATCATGGCAACAAGGGTTTTTTTTCTGATCATACCTACTTGTGACATTTTAAATAGATCCCCATTAACATATTGGAAATATTGAAAGCCATAGTAAACCACAGCAACCAGTTTTCATTATATTTTTTTTTTTTTTTGTGCCTTTTTTTATTTTGTCATACTAGTTGCAAATGCCTATAATTATTAAAATTTGTATTGAACCTAAATGCATATTTTTCCCAAAGCTCTTATATATACCATAGTTTTTTAGTTGCACTGCTGCTAAAAGCAAACATCCATTATCAAATTGTCATTGTTAGGCTGTGTACACATACTCAATAATTGTCATTGGAAGAGATTTCTTCTAACAATCCTTTCGAACGACAGAAGACTGAACAAGTACTGCATGTACAATGCAGCATCCTTCTCCTCTATAGAGAAGGTAGAACGAGCTGTGCTCTCCCCTCATCACTTGTATTGCAATTGTCCGTCGTTCATGGATCCGTCAGGACAAATTCATGAACGACGGACAATGAGTGCGTTACACACATCAGGTTCTGGTCCGATACTAGCCCTGAACCGATAATCTGAAGAGAATCATTTGACACACATATATAGCCTTGTGTAAGCCTTTTGTTCCATTATTCAAGGAACCCTTAACTCTTTATTGCAGGGTACTGAAATACCTCTGCCATAGCATGACCAAATAGAACAGATTGGGCTTTGCATTGAAAAAACTGACTTGCAAAAAGATGCTGTTGGGGAAGTTTATTAAGGGAGGTTAGGTGTACATTGAAATCTAGGTCCGCAAATATATCATTTATTTTTTAAACAAGAGCGTCGCCATGTGTTTTGTATAAAGCTAGATTTTCAACGCTCCTCTTTTTAACAAAGCCCTGTATATATTTGCTTGTAATAGCTGTTGCCTCTGATATGTTATTGAAAGAAAGCATAGTTCAGCTGATTGAGTTTGCTATGTTAGAAATACAATTAGTGACCCCATAGCTGTATTTGCCCTTAAAAAATTTCCAGTGTAGTTCCTAATTGATGTTTTATTGTGTATTTTATATGAGAACATTTCAGCTATTGCCCACTCTGTGGGCACATTCATTGTATTTGCTAGTTGTTAATGCTTTTCCAGAAGTGCCTGCAGAAACATGTACTAGATGTCTAGTTTTTTAATGAATATGTATATTTTCTTTTGCTTGTTACTTGTTAACAATACTCACATATTCTATGTTTATTATCTGATGTGACTTCATATACAGACTCTGTCGCAAGCCATAGTCAAAGTGGTTATCCCAACAGAAAGGTACATTTTTTTTTCTTTATTATTACTCATGTGATTTTTAGAAAATATCCCCCTCAGAATTACAAATTATTGGTTGATGGTCTTGAGGGGGTGATTGGAGCTTCACTGAGCAACAGTTTTATTGACATGTATTTTTGTTTACTTGTTCATTTAATCACACAATACACATTTTAATTTGGGTCTGACCTGTCACGAATTTCTTGGTGGATTATACATTTAGGAAATTGGGTGTCTTTTGTAGATAGAAAAAAAATTGCCGTCCTACCATTAAGGGATTAATAGTGCGCACAATAGGTTTTGTCACCTTCTTCTCTATTGTACCCATGACCTTGGCTAGGTGTCTTCATGTTGACTTACAGACAAAGGACTGCTGACCCATCAGGCCAGATCAGGGTTGAATAAACCAAAATCTTTTAAAGTTTAGCTATACCAAATCCTAACAGCATTCACCCTTGTTTCACTTGAGATTTTACAACTATAATTGACAGAAATGTAAGTTAGATTTATATATTTTACCTCTAGGTCAATACTGGTAAAATCCTACAGTCCCACGTTGTACTAGAACTGAAGTTCCCAGATCTGGCTCTTTCTAACTACACTACAGGGGTCTTTCTGTCTTAGCTTACTTTTTTTTAAACATTGAAAGAAACAATTATGTCCAAGGCAGATGCCTCCTGATAACAGTTGGAGGTAAGGGTAGGTGGGTGGGTTTGTACATAAATACAAAATTAAGTAACAAATAAGTTGTTTTTGCTTGGACTGACCCTTTAATGTTTTAAGATCCACTGGATAGGCAGGGTTCCCCATAAACTCTTGCTCAGGGAAGCACAGTCTTACTTTCAAGACAGAAAGTACAACCCAAGAAGGATTCAAATTTAAATTCCCATTGACCTTTGACATTGGCCTTGGTGAACAACACCACAGCTGAACAGTCTGCGGCAGCGGGGGACCAGGAAAACTTCAAGGGATGGATTGGGAAAGTATTTTGACCAGACATTGGTACGATCAACTCCAATAAATGTGGTTGTGTTATAATTAAAGCACGTAACATTATTCTAGGTCAAACTGTAGTTTTACAAATATTATTTAAAACTACTACACTTAAAATCCATCTTTTGCCATAGGCGTATTTTTTTTTTCTTCACCTTACAAAGGCATAGATCTAAATTAGAATTTTCTCTTCTCAGATACAACTACAGTTTTAATGTAAAATGCTGATAATACAGCCGATCATAGTTATTTATATTGCATTGGTGCTCCACTGGAAATTACCCAGATTTAATTGTGCACCAACACACCAAAAGTTTTATGCGTTTTGTATGCATAGCTTGGATTTTTTTTTTAATTTATTTATTTTGTTCTCTTCCTATTTATATTCTTTAATTTTATATGGAATGTAATGGGTGTTACTTGCCCTGCTTTTGGTTAGTGTTTTGTGTTTATTTTTGTAGCATTTAGGTAGGATCATAGATCATTTCTTTTTTTACTTTATGTACCATATCTTTATAAGTTTGTTGAAATTGACCTTTTTATTATAAAGCACGATTATTGTGATTTAAGCCAGTGTCCTTTCGTCCTCAAGCAGCCCATGTTGTACCCACAGCTTGTATGTTTCTTCAGAATGATTTTTATGATAAATCCGTCACTTTGTGTGGACAGTGTTCTTTATTGCCCATATGGCCTACCCATTTCTTAAATATTGACAAAACGATTTTCCTTGTGCCTTTTCTTCAACATCTCTTGTTTGGAATAGCAACATTCTTGTAATCCTGAAAATGAGCTTCAAATGCTGTCCGATTCATTCAGTATGCTACTTTAATGTAGTATAACATTTATTACATGCCTCTGGCTTGGTAGCTTAATGTAACATGACACTTGGATTTTTAAGCTACATGTTTCTTAAGCTTTTTAAGCTTTCTGTTCTTACATGATCCAAATAGTCCTTATTTCTGTTCCTCATGGGGTTTAAAATCCCTTGGATAATGGATAAAGAATGTCAAGAATGTATACACTGAACAGCTGGGCAGCTATAATTCATCTTCATGTAGTTCTGTATTATATATATTATAGGTGGTAGATGGAGTGCAATTAGTATGTAGGGTCTGAATACATTTTCCTTTAACTCTGCTGTCGTTGTAGGAATTTACTCGCTCTGATCCATCGCATGATCGAATTTGTGGTGCGTGAAGGGCCAATGTTTGAAGCTATGATAATGAACCGAGAAATCAACAACCCTATGTTCAGGTAAAAATTATGGTGCATGAAAAGGTTCCTGGAAAATGCATTACTGTATTGGATGCCTTTGTAAAGCACCTAATGTGAGCATGTACTTTTCCAAACCTTCCACACAAATTTGTTTTCAGAATTCTAGGGTTTCAAGCATTTGCTATACCTATTATTTCATGTTTATTGAAATAATGGCCAGTATTGTGGTGTCCTCCCTATTGTATACCATCCACAATATTTTCAAGTGAAAACAGTTTATCTCAGGGCATTGGCAATTGGCTGCTAGATCTAGACTACAGTATTTTTTGTGAGGCACTCAGCTTTGGGGCTGGGAATTCTCTGCTGCAGATGTCCGTGTACCTCTGGTAACTGATATTTCAATGCGTATCTACACCTTTTCTTTTTTTCTTCACTTTTCTAGATTCCTGTTTGAGAACCAGACCCCTGCCCATGTGTATTACAGATGGAAGCTTTACTCTATACTACAGGTACATTACACTTTACTGTACATTTTCCTGTGTTTGCTGTGTTTTTTGTATTTTTATACAAAATAAACATCATTTGTGCCTTTTTTTTTACATAGGGAGATTCTCCTACAAAATGGAGGACAGAAGATTTCCGAATGTTTAAAAATGGTTCCTTTTGGAGACCACCACCATTAAACCCTTACCTGCATGGAATGACAGAGGAACAGGAACCTGAGCCGTTTATTGAGGAACCCATCAAAAAGGGGTCCCTTAAAGAAGAGTATGTCCTTATGTGTTGCTTCAGATGTCTACATATTTAATCTTTTAAGTTTGGTTTACAGTATTTAAAAAGATAAACAATTGGTATTTTACCATGGTGTTGACCACCCCTGGGGCCTACTGTCACACTAGATGTCCAGGAACATTAACAGGTTGTCACTGCTAGACACGTATTTAGGTGTTAGCTAACATGTTTAGAAGCAGCTGCAAAAGCCTAAAAGTAAATGGTTCCTTTTTTGTTGAATTATAAATGCCTAAAAATACAAGAATAAGCATTTTGACATCTTTATGCAGCACAAATTCAAGTCCCACAGCAGTGGGGGTTGCAAACAGCCCCTTGGCACTGTATGAATCCAAAACAAAGTGTGGTGTTGTTGCTGCCTCAAACCACATGCCATATAAAGGGTAATAAATGGCCCGTTCAGTCTTTACCTGCTTATTCATAAATGTTTAGATTTCTTTTTTAAGTGCTTTACAAGAAATAATCTGTTATTCGTGGTGGTTTCTAACACCTCATAACTGCATTCACATATACTGTACCTGCACTTGAAAGTACCCAGGACTCAGTGACTAGTCCTGCTAAACACCTATAACAGGATGGTGCAGGTTTCCTTTT
Organism: Pyxicephalus adspersus; assembly: GCF_032062135.1. Classification (NCBI taxonomy): domain Eukaryota; kingdom Metazoa; phylum Chordata; class Amphibia; order Anura; family Pyxicephalidae; genus Pyxicephalus; species Pyxicephalus adspersus. The sequence continues at coordinate 40,012,100 of NC_092861.1, read as the reverse complement.
TATCTTCATTCTTCCTCCCCCCAGTGCTGTTACTTTTTTTTATAGAATTCTGACTTTTGTTTCTATTTTAGACAAAGGGACAAATTAGAGGAAGTGTTGCGAGGCTTAACACCACGGAAAAATGACATTGGTGATGCCATGGTGTTCTGTCTGAACCACGCTGAAGCAGCAGAGGAGATTGTGGACTGCATTGCGGAGTCTTTGTCTATTTTGAAAACCCCTCTCCCTAAGAAGGTATTGCTATGTTCACATTAATTATTCCAGCCTAATATTTTATGGAGATTCTGTTTGTGTGTGCTGGGGTGTACTGGGGTTATGTAAGAGTAACTTGCTTAAATTCTAATTCCAGGATTGTTTTTTTTTTTTCTTCCTTATAGATTGCCAGACTCTACCTGGTGTCTGATGTCTTGTACAACTCTTCTGCTAAAGTTGCCAATGCATCGTATTACAGAAAATTGTAAGTCCTTGTTGCGTGCTATTGTTTTAATATTTAATATTTTAATTTTTATTTAGTAAGAGTGTTACTTTGATTTAGACACAAAATATTAAACTAATATTAACGTGCCCTAAAAGTATTGGTGACAGGTGCCTAATGGTGCCAGTAGCATTCATTGTGCCATTGAAGGTGCAGCTAAATGTAGAAAGGACCACATTGTACATGTGTTGATCAATCTACTAATTAAATCTTTAGATAGTGCTCTTGTGCATGCTACCTAATTTAGTGAACTGCTTTTTTACAATGCCAATATGGAAGAATGCCAGCCTTTTCAATTTAAAAATTAAAGAAACAAGATTTTACTTAAAGAACTACTGTACTTTGCTGCTCTGCATTTTTACACTTTGTATATTGTTTTATACTTCACCCAGACAGACTTGTAGAATGGTACTTGGCACTCACCTTTCTTTAGTAGTAAGGCTGGAATTTGGTTTCAAACAATATTTCACTTTAAAAATAGATTTGTAATTGGTGTCTTTAACCTTTTTTTGATGTGGTTCATCTGTCCTGGATAAATGAAAAAATGAACATGTCTGTTTACTTTATTAGCTTTGAAAATAAGTTATGCCAAATCTTTGCTGATCTAAACGCTGCCTACAGAGCCATACAAGGACATTTACAGTCAGAAAACTTTAAGGTCAGTTGTAACTTTTATCTGTAACTACTGTTGTTCTTTTTTTCTTATAATGTGATATAGATGCAAAATTGTTTTTTTTTTTTTTTTTTTTTTGTTTTTTAGTTAGTTTACAGGTATGATTCATATTCTAATTGTTCTTAATGTGGGTTATTTAATTTTTAACAGATGTAAAAACTGATGTTAAAACTGAATAAGCAAATATTTGTTTGTGGTTTCAATATAAATCATGCTGTTTTTAAGAATATGGATTTGGAAAAAACACTTAAATCTGTCTTCATATTTGCGTGCTGGTGATTATCTAATCGGCATACCACTGTTCATTACTGTCCAGTAGGAAACTCGGGTGGGTCTTGGGCCAGAGTGTACTCCCACTAAAATGTGCAATGCAGAGAGGTCATTGAAAGCAGATCCTTGTTGTTCTGTCTGGCTAGGGAGTCTTAAAACAGCCAAGAAAAATTTTGTAGTTTCTCAATGTACTAGTAGAGATTTGTAGCTATAAAGGGTGAAAAAGAAAACCATTGCTGTATTACTACAGCTCATGTCTGCTTACCCGAAACGATGGCTCTGTGAGTACAACATCCACAAAGCTACCAAGTTCTTTTCCAAAAACCCAGCATCCCTTGCAAATGATTATGATCTGGTACTGAACCTAAAAATGAAGATTTGCTATGCTTTTGGGAACATTTAGAACAGTTTGTTCAAACAGTGCATTGGAAAATAAACCTTTTTGTTTTAAAACCTATCTAAGAAAGCAGCTCCTGGCATGGTGGGGTGAGTCCTGTGAGTATCTACAGTAAAAATCTAACACACACTGCTGTCTTTGGGTACTAGTCTCAGAAATCTGGAGTGAAATTTCGACACTGCTATTGTGCTGCTTACTATTCTGCATGATGGGGCGGCCTCTTTTATATAAAACACAGTGCAAAATCAGGCACAGTAAGTTAGTAATTGGGAAATCAGCTGCAGGGAAACCACAGGCAATACCGATGCTGTTCTTTTTCCTATGGCATGCTTTTGTTAGTTTTGTTAGTGTGTCAGTAATAATTTTAAAATATAAATGTTGGTACCATTAGTATTTGATTCCTTGTTCATTGTAATTGAGTTACAGTAAATTTAGGTGAATTAACCAATGCACCATATTCTTTTCTTTCTATACAGCAACGTGTCATGGCCTGCTTCCGGGCATGGGAAGATTGGACTATTTATCCTGAACCCTATTTAATCAAGTTACAAAATATTTTCCTTGGTCTTGTAAATATTGAAGAGAAAGATATAGAGGTGAGTACACTTTAGTCATAACAACAATAAAGAGTAAAGTGTAAAAATCTACTGAGATTTTAGGGTCTTCTCAGTTTACACCTCATTTTTATTTGAAAATGCATGTTTTTAATAACTTTAACAAAATGATCTTCTTTTTAGAGTGTTTGTTCATTTTTCTTAGCAGAACAGTGGTAAAATATAAGACAAATATCAAATGTATATGAAAATCTTTACTGGCACAAAGTGAATAGTGGACTGTTTTCTGCTGTGTTTATAGGAGGTAGTAGATTATTTGGATGGGGCTCCAATTGAGGAAGAATTGGATGGGGCTCCACTAGAAGATGTGGATGGAATTCCACTTGATGGAGCTCCACTTGACGACTTGGATGGTGTTCCTCTAAAATCTCTTGACGACGACCTAGATGGCGTTCCATGTAAGAGAAAACTTTTAATCTATTTCTGTATATCTGTTTATCTAAAATATGAGTGCTATAATAATAATAATTTTTATATATTAAAAGTGGACATTTCTGAAGATTCTAAAAAGAATGAGCCAATTTTTAAAGTAGCTCCATCTAAATGGGAAGCAGTAGATGAATCAGAACTGGAGTCACAAGGTAATTACCACTCCTATTAATATCTTTTACACTGCTATAGAGGGGGTATCCTACACTTTACAAAAAAACATATATTCCTTCTCTGTTTCTTCACAGTATGAGGAAATGCATAGTATTGCAAATTGTTAAAGTTTAGTTACCAAATTAAAAAATTGTTTTTTGCTTTATTTTAGCTGTCACCACATCCAAGTGGGAATTGTTTGACCAGCACGAAGAGTCTGATGAGGAAGAAAATCAAAAGTAAGGGTGTTAGAAAGGGCTTTAAGCAATTTTAAGTGAAACCAATGTTTCCTATGTGTTTAAATGTATAGGAGCTGCCAATATTGACTAATGTTTTGAAGGTGCACACTGTAAATCTGTTTTTATCACTGCTATTGCATTTGGCGAGTTGCTAAGCATTGACAGCCATTCACCAATAGACATGCTTGTTCAGTTCATGGCGTTAATCTTACCTCCTGATGCTTCTTTGCTGTTGGCCAACTTGTTTGCCCAGTTCTTTTCTGGGTTTAAGATCTTCAGCCACCTTGATTGGCCAGGATGAAATGACATAACTCCCGCTTACATGCAAGTAGTATCATATATTCTTGACACCTTAGGTATTTTGAATGTAATCGTAAGAATGTAATCGTACATTCTACAAAAGTTTATTGCTGAAGGCACATGCTATACCTTCCTATTTGCAGAATGTACTTGGTTGCAATTCTTTTTTGATTTTTAGGTTTGGTTTCCACATTAAAATTGGCTAAAACAGTATGTATGACAGCCCGACACTTTTGCCTTCTAAACCTGTCAGCACCAATATTTACAACCAATTTATTGTAATTCCTAATGATTGTGTATGTGCTTGTGTCATTGTAGCCAAGAGGAGGAGAGTGATGACGAAGATGATACACAGAGTTCCAAATCAGAGGACCAACATTACTACTCCAATCCAATTAGAGATGATATGTCTGATTCTAAATCATTTAAATATTCTGAAATGAGTGAAGAAAAACGTGCCAAACTTAGAGAAATTGAGGTAAGTAAAACAGTGAATGGCCTCCATTTTCAGATTTGCTCTTTTAGTTACATTCACGCTTCTTTGTCGCTCTTTGCTTCTTTACAAAATTACATATCAGAGGGTTCCTAAGAATAAATTGTGTGTCAGTTAATGTTGGCTTGCAGATCATGTAATAAAGGCTACATGTATCCTCTCATTGTTTAGTAACTTCTTTTTTTCGTGCAAAACCCTCTTATCAATGACTTTATTGTCATTATAATGAAAATGTGCTTACATATTCTTCCAAAATGCCTGAAAGTTTTAACATCTCTAAACAGTAGTGGCAGCCTATGTGTTTACTTTAGCAATGTTTTCCAATATAACTTTGCATAACAAACTTAAGTTACACAATGTTTTCCTTTTTCTGTGATTAGTCCATATTGTATAGCATTCGCCTTTATTTGCCATATGAATACCATTTGCAGGTATAGGCACCTGAAAATGGCTGATCTGTTTTTACATAATCGGGCGGGAAGTGCAATGGTGCTTAAAAGTTTCCAATTTCAACTACACTTTAATCCCCAAAACAATTGTGAATAGAAACATTTTACTTTCTATGTTAATTTATTTCCTATTTTCTTTTTAGTTGAAAGTAATGAAATTCCAGGATGAAATTGAATCTGGAAAAAGGCCTAAGAAGTCAGGGCAGAGTCTTCAGGAACAAGTTGAACACTATCGGGACAAGCTACTACAAAGGGTATTTTACTGCATATATATATTCTTGCATATTTTTATGAGGATACATTTCAGCTTACCAGCTACATTTGAAAGTCGCCAAACATTTTTCTTTTTGGTTTACTAAAGATAACTAGTATTTAGAAAGCAGTTTAGTGTTTCAGAAATGACGATTTTGTTTTGGTTCGACTGGTAAATACTCGTATTAGCTGTAAAGATGGTGTAAAGGTCATTTTGGTTCACACTAATATGTACATGGATATTAATTCCTAATTACATTGTATTATTCAAGACTCATTCTACAGATGTTCATGATTACTAGGAATACCTTAGGGATCTTTAGCCTCTATCCCCTTCTTACATATTACTTTACCCATGGAGAATGCTCAAGTGAACTTGAGTCAGATCTGTAGCCCTCAGATTGATAAGTGCATCAGATTAGTAGTTAAATGAAATGTTCAAGGGATAGCGCTAAGGTGTAGTGTATCTGTAACAAAAGCTAGCCTGTAGTCTCTTCCTTATCTGATAACCACCTGGCTTTAGGGTCTCTTCAGCATACAAAGGGTCATGTTTTCTGATCACCTGTGTGAAACTGAAGTCCCATACCACAGTGGCCAATTGATTCATCTAGATAGAGGCCTTCTGTTATGCAAATGTCTGTCAGGTCATCAGTTTCTTAGGACATTCCTCACTAGAATGAATGACCTTGCGTTGAAAAACAACCTTAATAATGTCAGTTTAACTGGAGAGGCTTAGCCTGCACTGGTCTTGTATATTTATTATGATTTGTTTTAACTGCCTTCCAGCTCAGCATGCCTGCTGATTTCCAGTCAGTTTTGTATGTTTTATTTCCTGCAGCTTTGTCAGCATTCTCCAATATTTTTTTCCCTAATTTAAAATAAGAAAGCAGCAGGAAGGGTGAAAGTCCCCCATGTTGTAACAGTAGAACTGAAACTATTAAAAGACCCAGGTCACAGATCCTGTTGGAAGATATGGAAGCAATGAATAGCCTGGCCCATCAGATTCTACTTGTAAATAAAGTATCAGCTTGACTAAAAAAATACTATAATTAGATTTCTAAATCTAGACTTTCAATGATAAAGATGATATCTTTGTAACCACTAGGTGGCAGTATGTTCTCAATGATGGTTATTGATTCTTGTTTGCAGGAAAGAGAAAAGGAACTGGAGAGAGAAAGGGACCGAGATAAGAAAGATAAAGAAAAGTTTGAATACCGAGCAAAAGACAAGAAGGACAAAGACGAGTCCACACCAACAAGAAAAGAGAGGTCCGTTTAAAACTTTTTTTTTTCTTTCAAACTGCATAATTTTTGAGGATAAAAGATTTTTTAGACTTTATTTTTTTTAATTCGGAGTTTATTTACTTTAATAAATTTTTATTTTATTTTTCTTATGGGAGTAATTTCCAGTTTCTTGAGTATGTCTTTAAATGCTGTCCCTTTTACTAAATTTATATCGAATTTATTTGTTTATTCTCCAGGAAAAGGCGTCACAGTGGTTCCCCCAGTCCATCACGCAGTAGCAGCAGTAAGCGAGGCAAATCTCCTTCACCAAAATCAGAACGTTCTGAGAGGTCCCACAAGGATGGGTCACGATCAAGGTCATCTCATAAAGACTCTCCCAGAGATGCCAGTAAAAAGGCCAAAAGGTGTGCTGTTAATTCTTTCATGCCATTAAATTATTTATTATAAATATGCATTTAGTTTTCACAGAACACCTTTGTAAAAAAAATGTGTAGATTCGAACGTTAGTAAAGATGAATTTAAAATCAAATCTGCTAGAAAAAAAATTCAAGCAATATTTAGACAATCATAGACACATCCAGGTGCCTGTTTTTACATCTAAATCGCAGGCTGTATCATGGTTTCTGATGTATCCCTGCTTCACGTATGATACTGGTATCCTATCAGTGTGATGAGTAGCCTTGCTAACCTTCAATGGTACTTATTAAACTTATTAAAGGATAAAGTAGTAGTATTAGAGAAAGAGCATTCAAAGTTGGTTGCTGATGGCATTACAGAGCAACCCAGGACTTACATTTACCCTGTAAGGTGATTACTACCTTTCACTGGAACATTAAACTATAAGATGAACATATTGCTTGGCGGACTTGCCATTATTTGACAAGAATTGTCCTTATCCTTTCATGAAGGCTGTGTGACCCTGTACTGGAACATTGATTTTCTGTCAGCAACCAAAAGTAACCGTTTCAATATAATATGTAAACATGTATTTATGTAAGGAGTCATGACACCTGTCAATCCTGATACAATTTCAAAGGCATTCTGTTATTAATCCTATGAAGTACTTTTCTGATAATGGCTTCTAATGTTTGACTGACAAGGAGGTTAAGATCCTGTTTTATTATCCGTTGTTGGTAAAAAGTTGGCTAGCACAAACAGTATGTACTTTTTTTACCACTTCCAACAATATAGGAATGTAGTGGAATGTACAGCAGCGGTTGCCAACCCGTGGTCTGCGGACCACTGGTAGTCCACTAGAAAATGTTGGTAGTCCGCCGCTCCGATAGGGGACGCATCGGCCAGAGCTGAGGACCACGTCCCCCGTACAAATCCAGTTCTCAGGGAAATGGTTGGGCTATTTCCCTGGACAAAACCTGCCCACTGTTCCATTGCAGGCTCGGATCTGCGATGGGTTTTACATCACTACGGGGGAGGTTTCTCTCCTTTGATGTGACACCCGGCACAGATCAGGAGCCAGTAATTATGGTGGTCTGCGGAACTGAAAAGGTTGGTGACCGCTGATTCTCAGTGCACTCACTACTGTGTACCCAGGAATAAATCATTTCTTGAATTAGGTCTGTAACAGCTATGCTTTTTAATACTGTGCAGGTTGTTTTGGACTTATAATTACCAATTAATTTACTTTTACATTAAGAGTTGTTATTCAGCTTTATATGTCATAGCACAGAAGCCACCTAAAGTTTGACTGTTGCTTCTTTGTCACCTGCTAGACTCTCACATTCTGATTTTCTTCTCGATGATTGTACATGTGATCGGCTATGACAATGGTCATTAGCCTCAAAAGGCTTTTGTTGAGAGCAGAGATAATTCTACAGATCATTTGGGACAGTTATCGCCAATGACCTCCTTTCAGTATAAACAATTTATGAAACCATTAAACTGATGGGTTATAAAAGATTTAGCTTAAAACCTTTAGTAAAGGTCAAAAAACCCTAAACATAGCAATAGTTTTTTTGTAGTGTTTTCAATTTCATACTACCTACTAGTGAATGTGCTACATTCAATGCATCCCATCCTTCTTGCTGATTGTCAGTTGCCAGTTTGTCAGCTTTTAGTTGATCTCCAATTCGATTTTGTAACCCTGTTTGTGACTAGGACTGTTTAGGGCAATAGATTAGGCTAATTTGTTATTGTTCTGACATTTTAGTTGTGTGAATTGATCTTGTATTTATCCATATCTACAGTTTATGTATAAAAATATCTCATCTTGCAAACATTGTCTCTCAGGTCGCCATCAGCATCTCGAACACCAAAAACATCTCGGCGGTCGCGATCAAGGTCACCTAAAAAATCAGTGAAAAAGTCCAGATCCCAGTCCCGATCCCCACACAGATCTCACAAAAAATCAAAGAAAAGCAAACACTGACAGGACTTTCAACCGCCTTTTTTTTTTTGTTTTTTTTTTTGTTTTGTTTTTTTTAATGAAGATGTCATTTAATTGAATTGCTTTTTTTTTTCTTTGTGCCTGAGAAGTTCAAGAAAAAAATAACTGAAAAAAACAGTAAAAAATATAAAATTCAATAAGGCAGCATTCCTACATTTTATGTGAATGCATGTAAGTAACTGCATCTGTAGAACTTGTCACTGTTTTATATTGTATAAAGAAAGCCCTGTCTACCGTGATTATGTATTTTCACCAAATGAACTGTTTGTGCTAGGAATTCCTCCAACACTGTCTGTATATGATCTGCTGACGGTAGTAAACTTCTTTTTTTTTTTTTTCTCTGCCTCCCCTACCCTTATTTGTTTTAGGATGTGAACTTGTTTCCATGCCCTCATTTTTGTAGCTTTAAAAAACTTGCGTTAGGTTTCAAATAAAATCTAAAATGGTTATTAAAAAATTGTTTTTGGGCTTTGCTCAGAGAACAGATGTTTATGAGGCGCATTAGCACAAGCTTCTAAGTGTAGAAGTTGGAATTTAACCCCCCCTAGCGGTATTCCCAAGTGTTACTCGGGGTGGATTTTCAATGCAAAAATCGGTATTCCCGACTCACCTAAAAAGTCCTGGGGGTACCTAAAAACATAATAAAACCCCACTTACCTTGCTCCGTTGGCATCCTGCAGGTCCTGGGGACATGTCCCCTCCCCCTCTGATCTCCAGCTGCGAAGTGCAGAGATGATCTCCAGTGTTTCGTTGGTGCGGGCGGGCGGGAGGGTCAGCAGGAAATTCAAATTTTGTACTGGTTTCAATGCAACATGGCTTGTATTGAGTCCAATACAAAGAAATCTTCATCTAATAAATATATATATATATATATACGCATATAATTTATATGCTGTTGTACATGTTTAAACTATTTTTTAAACAGATTTTTTTGGGGGGGGGGGGTTTAAAGTTTAATAATAAATGCATTAACTATTGTACATTTTTTGGTGTGTTATGCCGAAGAAATATAGGCCTACAATGGAAAGTAAATTTCCATGCAAAAAAACTGTACTGCTTTTTGCATGGAAAATACGGACAGAATTAGACCAGTAGAGGGGTTATTGTTGTGTACAATCTCGTTTCTCAAAATTTTCACTGTCCAGGAAATGGATGACATTTTCAAATTGAATATCTACCTACAAGCGTGAACCTGTCAGGTACATCAATGTTTCTGGACAATATCCAAGGGGAGGTATCTTTTTGGTTCCTGCATATAATTCTATTAATCCTAATTGATGTCTGTTTCAATGAACCCTGTACACAAGCTATATAGAGGACTTCGACTTGCATAGGTAAGGTAAAAAATTACACACGTCTGTCTGCATATTCCAGATAGAATCATATATGTGTAGTTGATCCAGAAGAAGACAGAAATCTTCCTATAAAATATGGTTTCATTTACTCCAACAGGAAAAAATTCAGGCAATCAAATGTTTCCTGGATCAACATTATCTGGTGTCATTGCTTTTAAACTTTTTAATACCCAGTTATAAGTACACAGTTAGTCTGTGCTTTTAAACATTAATACCTAGCTATTTAATACACAGTCTGTGCTTCTAGAAAAGCATCCTTTTTCTTAAAGCAATGTATAGAACATGCTAAACCTACTTCTTGAGGGACCCTGTTCCACATTTTTACATTTAGTAAAATCCCATCCTTAAGCGGATAAAACTTGGTATCCTCTAGATGCAAACCCCCTCGTCCTTAAAGTGAATAACTTGAACACCTCAAAGAAGAATAAATTTAAATCAGCTAAACTCTCTTCATAGCTGAGCTCCTCCATTCCTTTTTTTACTTTTGTTTTCATTCTCTGCACTCAACTTCTCAAGTTCCATAATTTATTTTTTGTCAACTGGTGCCCAAAACTAGACTTCATATTCCAGATGTGGACTAACCAATGCTTTTTACAATGTCTCCATCTCTGCATGCTATTTCTCTTAAAACAAGAAAGTACTTTGCTAGCATTAGATATTGCAGCTTGACATTGCATGCTATTAGGTAAATGATCTACCAGAACCTTTTCCATTTTTGACTCCTCAAAATGTATTCCCCCTAGACAGTATTACCCATGCATGTTGTTAGCCACCAAGTGCATAACTTTACATTTCTAAATTTTAAATGTCATTGCTGCCCAGTCAAACAATACATCCATCTCTGCTTGTAGATTTATAGACATCCTGTATGAACTTTTCCATTACATTGGTGTTATCTGCAAACACAGAAATGGTGTTTTTAATCCCAAACCCTATATCATTTACAAAGATGTTAAACAGTAAAGGTCCCAACACCGAACCCTGGGGTACACCACTAAATCTTAGACCATTCAGAGTATGAATCATTAATCACTACTCTCTTGATGCGGTCTTTAAGCCAGGTCTCTATCCATTTACTGATTGGTTTTTCTAAGCCTATTGACCCTAACTTACATATTAACCGTCTGTGGGGTGCTGTGTCAAATGCTTTAGCAAAGTCCAAATGCACTATAGCAACCACTACTCCACTGTCTACCTTTTTACTTCCTCATAAAAAGAGAGTAAATTTGTTTGACAACTTTGGTCTTTCTTAAATCCATGCTGACTATCCCTTATAATATTATTATCTAGCAGAAATTTCTCCATGTGGTTCTTTATCAAACTCTCTGGGACCTTTCCAACTATGGATGTTAAACTAACCAGTCTGTAGTTACCTGGTAATGACTTTGCTCCTTTTTAGGATAGGTACCACATTGGCTTACACCAATCCAATGTTACCATGCCAGTGATTAAAGAGTGAACTTCAAATAACTGAGCTCAGCTCCTTGAGGACACGTGGATGCAGTCTCTCAGGCATAGACAATTTCCAGCATCTTAAAGGCAGGCTTTGAAACACTAAAAAAAAGTGCATAAAACACACACAAACGCAGTAGGAACATTTACATGCGAAACCTCCATGTAGACCCAGCCTTAATTTATTTTAACAATTTTGAGGGGTTTGCCTTACTTTCTTTTGCAATCTCTCATTTGTTTTTGCCTTCTTGCTCTTTGTTCTTTAACATTAGGGGCTCTATTTATAAAACAGGAAATTAAACATTCCCTCGTGGGAATCTTCCAGGGCCTTTGTGTTTCAATGGCAGTACTTGATTCTGACCAGGGAATGTCTGATTCCTTGTTTTATAAATAGAGCCCTAGATGTGAGCCACATAGGTTTTAATTTTTGCTTCTTGTTACTGATGTGTAGCTAAGCTTTTTTTTGTACAACAAGCCAAACCCAGACTTTGCTAACTTGTAGAGGCAGAGGCTAACTCCAAGCTTGGATAGAGGAAGGTGTTCTGATCTGTTGGCCTAAAGGAAGGGGTAAAAAAAACTAAGAATTATCAAGGCAAAAGAAGATGCCAACCATTTTGAAAGTACTTAAATGCATAAAAAAAACCTGACAATTTTACTGTAACAAGCAGGTTTATGATGTCTTGTGTGGTCTCACATTTTGTACACATAGCCGAGATGATCACTGGATACAGACAGCATGGTTTTTATGAACTGGAAGAAAAAATGGTACCCAATATATGCAAAGCACTAAAAGATACCATTACAGGTTTTAGGAGAATTTTGGGAGCCTTCTAACACTTATGTAAGCTTTACCCTTTTTATGTTTTCTGTATCAGATGAAGTTTTGCACCGGTCTTGTAATTGTGTGCTGGTTTCATGGTACATATTAATATAAAACATGAACCTGTCATTTGTTCTGTAATATGTGTGTTTGTTAAATGGTTTCATATTTCAAATACTTTTATATTGAGTCAGGGTTTCTGACTGGTTTTAAAAAATGATGAGCTGGATCTAAGGCTTTTTTAAAAAAGTATAAAATTATTATTGTGAAATCCCTACAAATGGGTTTCCTTGGCTAATTTGAGGATCCTTGGAGAGCATGGGGGCAGTCTGAATCTATATATTTTTTTTTTTTTGCATGTGCATTTATTTGTGCTGAGAAAGCGGGCAAATTTGTACACTCCAATGATGAAAAACAATGCATGTACATAAATAGAACCGACTGCTGTGATTTCACCTGCTTTTCAGTCACATCTGTGTTACCTGCTGTGATTCCCCCTGCTTATGTTAACTTTTTCCATTGTAGCATTTAAGTTGTGCCTGCTTGCAAAGTAAAATCGTAGCAGTTCCAGTTATACACAAGAATTATTCCCCTCTTGCATAAACAATTTGCCCATTTTCCCATATTGTGACAATAGGAGAAATGGGAAAAAGTTGCATGTGTATTACAGGAACTGATTGCTGTGATTTCACTTGCTCAACAGTCATAATCTATGACTAAATTGCTCTTATGTTAAAGAGGGACTGGTATTAAATATACATAACAGAATATATATTATAACATTATTCTAATATATTTGTCACCATTTTGTTATATTGAGACATCATCAGTGTGCTGCAGTCATGGGGATGCTTTTCCCCAGTATCCTTTTTTTTTCCAGTGTACAGACTTAACAGTGTAACTTTGTAGCAAGTAACAAGGTAAGCGCTTGCAGCAGGGGCTAATCTGTGCAGACATCAACATCCAAGAACAATTCAGGCTTCAGATTTATGTCCACTGTGACCCTATATGGGAGGTAAAGTTTAGCATGTATGCATGTTCTCAACATGAAAAAGATGGATTTGTTGCTAGGACCACTGGGGTGATGGGTGAGACGGGTGCTATGCTGTGTTTATATTTCCTCATAATAGCACATTATGTAAAAACAATTACATTTTTGTTGCGGTCATTTGGCAGCAAATTCAAGTGAATAGGCTGCCTTAATACAATTCTTGTTACTGTGTATGTGTAAATCCATCCTAAATGTTTAAACTGCAAGAAAATGTTTACCATGTGCATGACTTAGATAATGTTTAATAGAATTAGAGAAATGTATACAATAGTGGGAACTAAAGATTTCTTGGCAGTTTTGAGCTGTAGCCTTGGTAAACATAACTTACATACTTATGTGTGTTTCAGTGTACCTATACATTAGTGGGTCATGCTGTTGCACGTAGGGCATTGCTCCTGAAAATAGTTGAGATTTATTCTTTATTTTTGGAAAATAACTGATAAATGTGTAAAACGTAACCTATGGGTGAATAAAAAAAAAATGTTAAGGTAAAGCTACTTCAGTACAAGGGACACCCTAACTTCTGAGGACTGCTGCCATTAGAATATTTCTTTGTATGCTTACTGAAAACAGGAATACTTACTTTTCTAGTGGGTTGAACAAAAAGATAAAAATTTGAGGAAAGCCTTTTTTTAACACAATCACTTCATTTCATATATATATATATATATATATCTCAAATCTGCGTATTGTCTAAGAATTTACATTGGCACCTACGCGTGTGAAAAGTTAGATGTGGACGCTTCAGGCCTTCATTAATTTATGACATAAAAAAGTTAAGAAGTTAAGTGTTTATTAATGCAGATTCAATTGTAGCATTCTGATGCTTCGACACCACAATTTAGGACAGAGCTATGTAAGCTTGGGGTAATCAACATATACTTTTCTGATATTCATTGACTAATCATATTAGTGTGTTTTTCTATATATTTTCCTTGTATTAGAATGATTACTTGACACATGATAAAAAAAAATGCATCTCTGGGGATGTAACCAAGGATGTTTGTTTCTCTCTAAAATCAGGCTACAATGTGAATGACTTAAAGACAGTAGCTTAGTTCCCTGCAGATCTCCTTGTATGGAAGTACCGTATTTTTCGGACCATAGGACGCTCCGGACTATAAGACGCACCAGGTTTTCCACACAAGGGAAAACAAGAAAAAAAAAATTGATTTGATTTCCCCTGAGATCCAGCGTGCGGCACTTGTGCCCGCCCACGAAGGCGGCGCCGATCGACAGAAATCTAGACCTCAGTGTAACGCTCAGGAGGTTAAACCCCCATCAGCAGAATTTTTTCCTGCTCTCTGCACTCTGACAAGACATTGCTAGAAATTTACATTACTAGAATTATCATCATACTCTGAAGGAATGCTGGTTAAGAAACCTTGGTCTAATATAAGGTGCCCAATAGGGATGAGAGAACACCTGGAAGTTCGGGTTCGCTGGGTTTGGCCACCCAAAATCGTAGCGTTCGGTACAAACCTGAACTTTACAGTTCGAGTTCGCTCAACACTAATAATAATAGTTAGTTGGAATGAGGGAACACCTGGAAGTTTGGGTTCGGGTACCCAAAATCTTAAAGTTTGGTACGGACCCGAACTTTACAGTTCGGGTTCGCTCAACACTAGTGCCCAACCTACAGCCCGCACCCTCTCCTCGAACCCTTTCTAACTCTTATCAAGATCGTTCTACCAGGAGAGGGAGCTTCCTAAGCATGCTCAGTGTGAGCTCCCCGACAGAAGGCATGTATTATAGACCTGCCAATCAGCTGTGACTGAGCCCCCGCCCATCTTGTACTGTGAGATAATCCCAGCAGCATGAGATCTGTGTCCATGCAGCTGACGTCATCCCCATTTACAAACCTCCATATCTCTCACACTGATTGTAATAAAAATGTGAAATGTTCAGGACACACAGGGGACCCTAAGAGCTGCTATCAAACCAAACTTCAGCCCTCTACATGTAACAAGTGGCCAGATACAGGATCACAAGCCTAAAATCCTAATCAGATATTTTCACATTACCCCCCGAGTGTGGCTCGGGGTTAATTTTCATTTACAAAAGTGAGTGTGGCTTGGGGTGGCATTGTAAAGGAGCCCGGCATCTGTGTCCCTGGCATGATCAATAGGACATGAGTGTGCGGAAGTGGTGCGCTGGGGGGCCTGACCAGGCAGGAAATATAAATAGAAAGAAACCGCTTTGACATACAATGATATAATCAGAATGCCAGGGAGGTTAAATGGAGCTATTTCAAGACCAGGGTCCCCAAATTGAGTTTGCACATAATGCACCCCTTGGGCGCCACTCTTATTTCAATGAACATTAGGGTACTGCCAATTGTCTGTGCACTGTGGTGCCACCTAAATAAAGTTCACAACACTTCAAGGCTGTGTTCAGGTTGGCAGTGAGGTTGCAGTGCTGTTTACCCCTTTCTCGTGCTATGAAACCCTGGCTCGGGGGAGATGCTCGGTACTGCTCACTGGCGCCTGGAGTCAAATCTGAAGATGATGCGGAGTGAGGGACTGAATGTCTGGTGGGGTGCCTGTTACACACAGCTAGACAGTTATCTTCTATGAACCCAGTTTCTCTGGAACAGAGGAATGTTGGCAACTGGAAACATGGGAGCCAGTAGGAAACCCCTTTTTTACCCCCCTATTAAAATGTTATACCCATATCATGCTACCCCGTCACACATAGCTATCCTCTTACTCTCTATGAACTCCAATTTCTCTGTAAGAAAAGGAAAACGTGACTGCAACTGCAGGATTCTTGTGGCTAACTCCCCTCTAACATTGCATCACTACGGCGCCCTAATACAATAAACTCAAGATACAAAAACTTTACCTGTCATACCATACTACCCTGACACACATAGCTGGCTGCTTACCTTCTGTGAACCCCAATTTCTCTTTAGAGGAAGGGAAATGTAGGATAAGTGCCCCCCCCAACCCCCAAACACACACACACTAAAATTTTATCACTCCTACCATAATTTGGTGCCCTTTCATATATAAATGTCTATTTTATGTTCTTTGAACCCAAATTTATCCTGAAAGGGGAGCTGTAGGTAACTTAAAATGTATGATAAGTAGGGGACTCTTGTGGCTAACTCCCTCTAAAAAATTTTTGCTGCAGCACCATCACAAGATAACAAAAAATATACCATGCCATCCTGCCACACATAGCTGGCCACTTACCTTCTGTGAACACTAACTCCTCAAGATGTAGTAGTAACAATATGTCCCCCATGGCTATCTGTCCCATGAATGGCATTTCCCTGGAAGTATCCAGAGATTATTGATTTGTCATCCCTTTTTTTGGTGCATGTACTGTAAGGTAACTAGAAACATTTCAATTTAATTTTAAATTAAACTATTTCAGTTTTAAACATACATCTTTAATGTTTGTTTGCATTGTGGTCCACGAGTTTTATCATAATGTCTACAGCGGACCCCAGATGAAAAAAGGTTGTGCACCACTGGTCTAATAGATCCAGGTCATTGAGGTCATAGCCCTGCATGTGACACCAATGAAGCATTATGGCGCGGCTTAGACAGAGAAAACAGAACCTCAAGTCAGACACTCCAATGCTGTTCAACAACCTGTGAAATAAACATCATACAGTTTGTATTTGCTATTCTATAAATGTAACGAAATGTAAAAATAAAACTAATCCAAAGCTATTACTTTCCCTCTAACTACCAAAGTGTGTGACTGTAGGTGATCGATTTGCATCACAGTATGAAGAAAGCATGTGATTCTCTCAGATGACCTGCACACATAGTTATAATGTACGTCATATTGGTTTTAAAGTACTCTTAAATTTTAGAAAATGACAGCAACACAAGGACACAACGTGAAGACATATTCCACTTCACATAGATATGCTAAATGCAGAATGGCAGGCTTGCATAATGACAATTTATGGCAAATTCAGTTTAGCAGAGCAAAGCACATCTGAGAATTCCTGCTGACATGTAGATCAATGTAATCCGCTGCATAGAGCTGAAACATCTGTAAGGGTAGCAATCAAAATATTATATTCCCAGCATCACATGGGCACTTCTCTGTGAAGAAATAGCTCCACTGTGTGTTAGAGACGTAAAAGAGTCACGTTGCACTAGAATAACACAAGAAATAATGCGTCACGAGGGTTCAGCATCCCTTGCGGCCATAAAGACATTCAACACCAACACCATTTTCCTCAACCAGGCATTTTTACATAGATTTTAAAAAACCATAGGGCCTAGGGACGAAATAAGCGAAAATTATGAGCTGAGAAATCACTAGTAGAATAATTTAAACTAGTCTGCAATAATTGATTACTGACAATTCACCGCAGGCAAATAGTAAGGACCTTATAAAAAATCTGCTTTCAAAGCGTATATAAAGCTGTTTCCTTTAAATTATTTCATTTCTCTATCAACTTCTATAAAAAGCTGTTCCTTTAAATTATTTTATTTCTATTTCAACTTCTAGACAGCTCCCTCGGATCAGGTGAAATATGCAAAAGGATCTCATGGTACATAGTCAACAAATATATGTAGCAATATACCATTTCACCTCCCCTAGTATGTGTTGTGCCGCATACCCTGGTATGTATGAGTATTCTCAACAAAAAGAAGCAATGGAAAGACAGTATTTTGAAATGCAGCAGTGTATTAGAGAGCAGAAACAGATTGAAAATGTATATTGTTACATTTAAGATTAATAGTCATGTAGATTTATTCAATTATTCCCCACTGCCGAAGTTGGGTGGAAGATTAGAAAATTAGACAATATTTCTCCCAACAAAAACAAGATTTAAAGAAGACTAAAAAAGCGTGTCCCAACGCGTTTCGCCTGTATTGGCTTCCTCAGGGGACTTCAAAGTGCAACTGCGTACAAAGATATCATATATAAATAATTCATATATTGATTGGCTATTTAGATATTTGTAAAAATACACTCTAGGTATCTATCAAAACTAAACCATATTAATATGTTAGGGTTAGTACATATGGCTGATAATATAGTGCTCAGGTATGTATAGTATGTAATCCCTACAGAAACGTCTTTGTCAACAATTGTTATTATCAATAAAATTACATGCATAACATGTGATATTAAATCTTCATTTACAGGTTTCAAACAATATAATGATATAAATATAAAATGATAACAGTTGCCCATATAATTCATACAAAAAGTTGTTTTATGATAGTGGTTCATATTTCACATTTTGAATCAATCTCACTGGGTAACACAATTTTTTTTTGTTGAGTTAGATCTTACACTTGTTTTTACTAATTTTTGGGTGGTGAATCCAGAAATGACCCCAGTTTTTTGCTATCACATCCAGTTTTTACGATACAGGGTACCCGCCATTTTTGTCAAAAAACATACAAAATTTACATACAATGAAAAAATAATGAAATAACTGAATAATGAATGTACTGTTTATTTAAATTTCTTTTGTTCATACAAAGGATTTATTGTTACTCTGACTTTTTTTTTTTTTTGAAAATAATTTGGGTAAGCGGTTAAGGTAAAAATTTACACTTATAGCTTTTCCTGTAGTCTTCAGTGTTAGGGCAATCCCGCCGGATGCTCCAACAATAGTCAGCCATCATATGTATATCCCATCTACCCTTATACCGTTTTCCGAGAAGTTAGAAAGATGGCAATGCAGAAATTGCACCTTGATGCTCATATTGCAGCCAAGCATTTTGAAGCTCTCCAAGAGTTTTTGGACAATTTCTGTGTAATTATATGCTCATGTGTTTCCAAGAAAGTCCTTGACAACGGCTTTGAATGATAATCAAGCATTCTTTTCGACTTCTGATATATAGAAGAAAACTAACTGCACTTTCAGAATCAGCATACCCATTTTAGTGTAAATAAGCTTAAAAATAGAAATCAATAAAAATGTGTTCAAAATTGTTCCCCAGTGTCTTATTTAGGAATCAATACCGCAAGTAATTGATAAAGTAACTTCAGGTTAGATGCCAAGGATTGAAAGCATTTAGCCTATTACATTTTTATATTGGGTAATAAAAAGGAGGTTTTAGGTAATTCAAAAGAAGTATTAGGATGGGTATTAGGTAATAGAAGGGGTGTACTGGGTGTCTGTTTCTGCTCTCTAATACACTGACGCATTTCAAAATACCCTGTCTTTCCATTGCTTCTTTTTGTTGAGAATACATAGTCAACATAAGCAAATGATACACTGTACATTTGACATTACAATGTTTATATATGTGGTTCAGCTCTTGGTTATCAAAATTTTTATATGTTACGAATGTTATTTTTATACTGAAAGGGTTTTTTAAATTTTATTTTATTTAATGTCTGTGCTTTTCATATATGACCTCTCTGTTCATTCTAAAAACCTAATAAAAGCATATTTGGAGAAAAAAAAAACAGTATAATATGGATGCGAAGTTCACAACAAACCCAAATACAGGCTGATGGTGTCTGAAGGACAACAGGGCTTGACCGATTGGATTTTGTACTTAATAAAATTACTTCTTTATGCATATAGGGCCATGGGGATGCAAAGCAGCCCATTGCAGGTTAAAACAGTTACATCTGACCAGCAGCTGGCCTCCTTCTGACCTGTCAGTGAATTGTAAATGATCTCACACTACATTTACTTATGAACACAAGCCCACAGCCCATTGACGGGACTCGGGCAAGGCCAAATACGTCACCTTTAGCTATAACTGTTTTAAGGCCCTTATATGCATTAATAAAGGTTGTTGCAAATTGTATGGAATAAACAGAACATCCATTATCTTTTTTTACCATTAATAATATTAGCATCAAGTACCAAGTTGACTGTGTGGGTCAATACAATACAATGGTGTAGTTTTACAATCCATAGATACAAGCAGAATAGGCTAGTGAGGTGATTAATATATACATGTAAGATATACTGTCCAAAGGCCTACATATTCAAGATCAACATGCCCTAATTTTAATGATATCAACTTAGCCATATTTTATTAGCTGACTGTTAGTGATGACAACTGCAGAACCTCCAGTGTACCCTGAAACAAAGAATTCATCACGGATAAAACAGAGTTTAATTTTAGCTACTTGGGGTGGGACCACATGTGGCTCCTCTGTGCCCTTTTTTATGCTATTTCACACTTCTCTCTGGAACATTGTCACTTCTTTATATAGGAAACTCGGCCTCCTTATGTGTAAAGACTTTCAGTTAAAATGATCAGGAATACAGGCAGAAAAGATGAGTTCACCTATTGATGTATATATGTGTTCCTTACAGCAAAACTGAGATATATTCAAACAATCTTGTGTTTTTCCTTTTCTTTTGTAACATCTAATGAATTCCAGCAGAGAAAAGAATGAGCAATGAGTATTAAATATCTATGGATATATCTTACATCTGCTCTGCAGGCCCATCTTTCACAATATCCATATTTTATACTTCAGATGGAGTAGCCTGGTTCTAATTTACTCTGGCTGTGCCAAACACCTGA
The DNA here is from genome assembly GCF_032062135.1 of Pyxicephalus adspersus. NCBI lineage: Eukaryota > Metazoa > Chordata > Amphibia > Anura > Pyxicephalidae > Pyxicephalus > Pyxicephalus adspersus. The sequence goes on along the minus strand of NC_092861.1, from coordinate 39,991,546 downwards.
AAATCCAGATTAATATTTATATAACTGCCGCATCTGGAAATACAATACACATATGAATAATGAATATACCCTTGGTCTTACTGGTGATTTATAATTTTGCACTTTTCATATCTGATAGATAGTTCCAATGCTAAACATATTTTATAATGTAGCTTCATTATACATTTGTAATCAAGTTGCCAAATTGGTTCACAAATCTGACCTGTAACAGAGTCTGATATTCCGAGCCACATACAAGAGGAACATAGATCTGCATAAGATTACTGCTGCTTGATCACTACTCAAAACTCTTTATTCAATGTCTTGTCTTGTCTGAATAATTACTTTATGGCAACAAAAGGAAATGGTTTCTATCCTCCTTTTCACTATAGGAAGTGAGTAAAAATCATCTCTACAAATTAATATAGATCATCATTGGGTATTTTTTCTTTATCTTGTGATCCAGTGACAATTTTATATTTCCATTTTCTTCCAGTGACATGGGTTCTGCATGACACATGGAGAGGGTAAATCTCCCCAGCAGAGATACAGCCACCAATTACCATTTCATAGGCTACGTACACACATCAGATGATTCCTGTCCGAATATAGCTTCAGGGCTAGTATTGGATGAGAATCTGACGTGTACAGCGCTTGTCCGTTAATAGATCTGTCCTGGCGGATCTAAGAACAACCGCAATGCAAGTGAAGGGGAGAGAGCACAGCGGAGTGCTGTTTGGTCGTTCTCCCCTCCCCTCTCCATAGAACAGAATAGTGCAGTATGTACAGTACTCGTTCATGCATCTTTCAGTCTTTTATTGTTGGAAAGGATTGTGATGACATCAGAATTAAGATTAGAAAGCCAGAGCGAAATTGGAGCTCATGAATTGCATGCAGGCTCCAGTTCAGTGAAAGCATTGAAGATATGGTAACAGTAAGACAGCCATGCACATCCAAAAGCATGCTGATTTCTGCTGGGTACTGTGAATGTATATAAAATTTATATAGCCACAAGTATAGTGAGAATTAACGCAAACTATTTTGTTCTGTTTTAAAATGACTAACTCCTGGTCAAGTGAAACCACCTGGTCAAGTGAAACCAGATAAGAAGACCATACAAACTGCCAGCAGATAAGGAGACCATGGAAACTACAACCCCCCCAAGAAAACCAATTAGAAGTGGAATGTACTGCGGCAGTAAAAAGCAAAACAACATCTCGCTTTTTCTCCAGGCAAATTAAAGAAGAGACGAGCCCAGAATTGGATGACCCGTGAGGCAAGGAACTGAAGGAGATAAAATATAGACTTTGGCTAAAGTTTTCAGAGTCTCTCATAGACAGAGGAAGGGACAGTCCCAACCTCTATTGCCTTGTCTGTTGTGAGTTTCCCATCCGTGAATAAAACCTTGATTCTTTTACTATACCTCAGAAGTTGTCGTGAATAATTGTCAACTTACCATTGACAGTACCACCATCTTGGATGTGGTTTTAGCAGCACATGCTGACCTGGTGTCTTCCAGAAGGGTTTATGTTCTCCATAAATACAGTAAATACTAATGTCTGACAGCTTCTTAAAATACTGGCTCCAATGTATTATATTCACATGCTTGCATAGATAAAGCAGAGGTTCACTTTACAGCATATTCAATCCCTACATAATTCAGAGTGATAACTCGCAGAAGCCTTTCATAGCAATGATTATTTTTTATTTCAATACTTTTATTTTAGGTTATAAACTGAGATCTCGATGGGGTTATTACCACCATATTTTAATTGTAGGTGTGTTTGTCATGGGGCAAGACCGATTCCATTACATCTGCAGGTGAAGTATACATCATTGACCATGTGATTATTTCACCCAAACCCTGCATATTTGTCATAGCTCTAAACAAAGAACTGTCTCTATCTCCCAGCTTAGACTCATTTTAAACATTTGAGACCCAGATTTATTTTTTCCAAAGTATATACTCTTAGCATTTATTGTGCATTAACAATGTTCCCAAACCTAAAAAATGCAAATATAGTTATGTACTTTAATAAATCCTGCTGTTTGTTTTTCATATCTTTCTCAAACATTAATTACCGCATGACCTAACTCTGCAGTTAAATATACAAAATGTGCCATGAAAAGGTTTTGTTTGGTCTGTGCATTTATTGTGCATGGCTGTGTTCTGACAGTGAATGAATGGAATTGATATGAATGTGTATTTTAGTCTAAGGTGATGCTGCAGAGAATCAGCAAGTGGCATTATGGGTCAATGGATAGAAAAGGTTCTATTTACTCCTTTGTTATCGGCAGCTAGAAAAGCATTGATCTGCCGCTTGCTCCATGTTAGCAAGGACTCACCAGTTGTCTTTCAGGGCGCACATCACGGCGAGATTTTTCTAGGTGACAATGCATACAATGCTTTGTATATGTACAATCATCATGTTCTAGAAATGCACTTTATGTAGAAGAATCAAAGGCTAAATCATTTGGTGTGCTACTAAAATCACACCAGTCAGGGGAATTTAAGGATTCCTGTTTCTTTGCATCTTTCAGAATTTGATAAAGAGAAATGTGACCTTGACAGAATTATTACCATAAATTTAACATTTATAGACTTGCACTGAGATATAATACAGAGGCTGCATTTGTTGAACTCCTCCTAGAATGTGGATCACCTGGCTGTCTCTGGCTTTAATACATTGAGACACTGACTAGCAACAACAATATTGGGTTAATAATTTAAAAACAGCCATGTCAAACCTTATGGAAACTGTGTAGGTTTTTTTAAGCATATTTGATCAAGAAAACATTAGGCCTTTATTAACTCAGTGCTTTTAAAAACGTAATGCAAATTAATGAAATTACACAAAAATTGGAGTAATTATTATTATTAACTTGTAGTTATATAAAACGCCAACATGTTCCACAGCACATTACAAAGTCCCTAATCATGTCAATAAGGCTACGTACACAGGTTTAGATGATTCTCGTCCAAAAATCACCTCAGGGCTGACAAGAATCTGACGTGTGAATAACACTTCTCATTCATAGATTTGTCGATCCAACGAATGATCGTAATGAAAGTGAAGGGGAGAGAGCACAGTGGGGTGCCGCCCTGTCATTCTCCCTTCTCCATAGAGCAGAACGGTGCTGTATGTATACCTTTCAGTCTTTTGTCGTTGAAAAGGATCGTGAAAGATTCTTTCCAACAATAATTATTGAACGTGTGTACCCAACCTAACTGTCCCTCAAAGATGCTTACAATCTGTCCCTACCATAGTCGTATGTAATTATTACAAGTCTAATAACCTAACTGCATGTTATCGGCATGTGAGACAAAACCCCATGCAGATGTGTCCCCATCAAGATTGGAACCCTAGTGCTGCAATGGAAAAAAGTGCTCACCACTGTACTGTACACTGAACACTAAGTGTACACTATATTTATTTCAACAACATGACATCAGAATAGGGTGTTCCAGATTATGTACCAAACATAAAACCTCCTAGACACCCACTTAGATTGAATTGACATATTATTGGATATAGCTGGTAGCCCATTGAAATTGTAAAAAGCTCTCACACCCAAACAAAAAAAGCATGAGAACCTTTTTTACTTAACACAATGATATATAACCCAATATATACTTTGTAATTTTGAATTGGTAGAATAATTTATATATTGCCAAATTTAGAAGATATTTGGCATCATGTACCTCAACTTTCCCTGGAAAAGGAATTAAAGGGCCTGGATAAGGCTGTTAGTAATTCTATTGCTTCCGGCAGTCATCACCTGCAAAGGATTTTCAACAAAGTATTACAAATTAACATGTTATTTTCAACTATATTAAATTGTCCAATTACATTTGAGCCCCATAAATGAGGGGATTGTGTATAAAAATGACTCCATATTTTTGTTCAACCCTTTAAATTAAAGCCAAAATTCTGCACTTCAGCTGCATCTCATTAATTTTTTCACTTCAATTCCATTGTGGTAATGTAGAGAACCGAAATTATGAAAATGTTGTTAGTGTCCAAATGTTTACAGAACTAACTGTATATTTTATTGTAAATTTTCTGCATATCACACCACATGCTTATGTTGCTTGTATATGTTCTATGTATTACCACTGTTATCCTCTAGATGTCACTGTGTGAATCTCCATGAATCCTGAGTGCAAAAATAGATGAAACAGACAAGGATATATACATATATCAAACTACAAAAATCCTATTTTTTTTATTTTAAAAAGAAAATGTATTCAGTGCACTGCCCAGAACACATTCAAATTACCTTAAAGTCAGAAAAGTGACTTCATTTACTTTAACCTGATAAAGAATTTGCAAATCCTATTGCAGCTCGTTTGTGCAAACCTCATTCTTGCTTCCTGATGGCATTGGATGTACAAAATCAAATGACATATACAGGAGATTCTACAGTAGTGCCAAAAGAGAAGAGAAGTGTTGAGAAAACACTGGCCTGCAATGTCATATCTTTCGGTCAGTTGATTATATGAGTACTTGCACATATCCCATTGATTGTGGCTGCAATTATACCCAGATGGAGGACATAGATGAAGTAGGGAACACACCTGTATGTATGTAGACTCAGGGGACATGATTTATTAAAGCTCTCCAAGACTGGAGAGGATACACTTTCATCAGTGAAGCTGGGTGATCCAGAAAACCTGAAATTGATCTGAAAACATTTGCTAGCAAATAGGAAATATATTCCAGGTTTGCTGGATCACCCAGCTTCACTGATGAAGCACATCTTCTCCAGCTTTGGAGAGCTTTAATAAATCAGGCCCATTGCTAGAAGGTTAACATAGTAACATCTGCAGGGTTTTTGCAGCTACACAAAAACACAACTAGGATGAACGTTACAGCCTCTCACTAAGTGTGTTCCTTCACTGTGACATTATTACTAAAATAGCATTGTCCCAAAAAACTTGCCTTACTATTAGTATTCAGTAGTAAATACATGATAGTCCTAAGTCTTTCTGAGAATTTCTGTGGAGGTGGTAAAATACATATGTGTTATTAGGCAAAGTAGAAATGTTTTACTTTGAGGGTCTTATAGACAAATGAATGAATACAGCAGGTAATTAAATGAAAGATCATCTGCACTGTTTTTCCATTTATTTTCTAAAATTTTAAATATGTATTATTCAGGTGTGGTATACCACCCTTGTGGGATCGCCTCTTCTGGGGTAAGAGGTACTCTCAGACTGCAGGAGAGGTGATGGAAGCACACAGGAGACAGTAGATTGATTTTTAAACTGACCTGCTGTCAGTTTTATTAAAAGGTTGCATCATATAAAACGAACAAACAAAAATAAATCCTAACCAGTCAGGCACTAACTATACAGCAGGCAGATTCCTCTCTATCAGTTGGAGGGGTAAACCCAGCCAACCCCATTTAAAATGTTCCAGCACCCCTTACTCACATGTGGCATACAATGGCTCTCACATGCAGTGTCTCCCTCTTCCCTCCCAGCTGTGCAGTAATTAAAGTCCAGCCAGAACCAAACTCTGGCCTGGATCAGAACACCTCTGAGTGACCTGCAAACCCAGGTCTGGAATCCCAGCAGACATGTTGCTGGTTAATCTCTCCCATAGGAGAGGAAATGTGGAGAAATATACCTTCCCTCAAAGACGACTCCTTTTGCCATGTCGTCAGGTTAAAAAATGTTGTTCCACTCCCCTCTTAAGATTCTTTTCAGAATCTCATCTAGACACGCAGTTTGGTTGGTTGGGAAAATGTGGGGAAATTGATGAACTGTTCCCATTTCTGGCTCAATGCCCTAACACTTTTGGTGATCCCATTGTTTATGGACAGGGCCACAACCACAAAAGCATGTTGAGGTTGCTTGGAGGGTTTAGTGTAGAATCTGGAGGGACCCTTTAAAAGCTGTATCCAAACACCCCCCTCCCATAGCAAGGAATAATACAGGCTTACAAGAATACCCCTTATGCATTCTCAAAAAAGAGTACATTTCAGATTTGCAGTAATGGGAGCACTGGGCATTTTGTGCATGCAGCTGCATTTGTGTTACAGCTCTGTTGCAGTGCAGTTCCTGCAAGAAAAATGTTGCTTCAGGTGGGGTGGTTGTTTTTACTACTCGGTAGGAAGAACTGTATAGCTGCTGGAAACAAAGGGTAACATGTGCCAATGGGTTGACCTGTGGTGCGGTTTCTGAGTACATAGCAAGTCTGTTATGCATCCAGGAGCATGCAGCTTTAGACCACATGCCTAAAAGAGGCCTTAAAGCAAATAAACTACACACACACACACTGTAAAAAAGTGTGTTAAATAATCACATCAACATGTAATGTATATCCATTGTCAATACCAACAACCCAACACCCAGGGATGTTAGCCAATTGTAGACCCATAGCTAAATGCAGGGCAGGCACCAGGCATTCAGACATTTTTGGTAAATTACTATAAATTAAACCTTAAAATTTAAGCAATCAAATTAATTAATTTGTTGTACACAGAAACCATGTATTTGAAAGAAAATAAAAAATAAAAAATGGAGGTAAATGACTAAACGAATACAACTGGGACTTTTCTAATAGCTCCGCTGAATTACTTTAATAAATATTAATTGTAGGTGTAGCTTTAAATACAGCATATATATAATATAACATTAAAAAACAGACAGAAGTAACTTTCTGATTTCACTGGAAATTCTTTTTTTCCAGCAACAATACCTTGGGGGCCTGAAAATGGTGAGATGAAATTTCCTCGTCGGAAATTCTCATGTACTCATTCAGTGAACAGATAAACTGTTCCTTGGGATGAGCTCTGCATCTGGCGACAGTAATGAGGAATTTCTGGCAGACTGTTATAACGGCACAGTGAGGAATGTCACATGTCCTCATGTCTCTGATAGACGGAACAAGCAGGAAAAGGGTAAATGGAGCTTATTTATTTAGCTGCCCTGTGAATTACTTTGTAGCTGCTACCAGCTAAGATAGAAAATCCCAGTAAAGTGTTGATGAAATCCAAATGAAAAGGAAACTACATATAACATTTATTAAACCTATATATTTAACGTACATTAATTTTTATAAAACACTAATGATGCAAAACATATTAGGATAAAAAAAAGGAATGCATCCATAAGCCCTCATTTTACCAGAAATAGACTATGGATATTCAATAGAACACCTTCCCATCAGTAGTCTCCAGCACCACAACATTCCATCATGGGAGCATTGCGGTAATGTGTGGCATAACATTAGCTGAGCATTACTATAATATACCAGGGTCAAGAGGGCCTTACCGGAAACATAAAAAATGCCAAATATAACTTTAACTTGTGATGGTTATTAAGTTTGTGGGTAACATGACAAAAATCAGGGGTAACAGGGCAATCAATTTTTTAATGATCTATAGAAAATGAAGATCTTCCTTCGTTAGCCAGCTTCTAAAGATCTACTTTACTTATAGAGTAAATCCAAAGAACATGTAAAAGTAAACTGCTAACACAGGTCATAAAATGTTGCAGCAATTCCTAAAGTATTTCTAAAGAAAATAAACCGAATTTTGAGAATTTTTTGGCTGCTTCAGTTTTATTATTTTGAGCAAAAACAATTATCACTGTCATTTCAGGAGGAACTTCCACCAAGATTTTAAAAAGCCAAAAAATAAATCGATAAAACTATTTATAGATGGGAGTTAAAAAAATACATTCATGGCACCATGTATTTCAAGGCTTGCATTGTACAGAAGATTCTTCATCATCCTGTACATGAGTGATTGGCACTGTTTTGGGGTAATTGATTGTTTTACAGGTCGGTATAAAAGTAACAATGTAATAAGCTGCGTACACACGGCAAATTTTTCTCGCCCGATAATCGGTATCGGCCAATTATCGGGCGAAAATCTGCCGTGTGTACAGTCGGTCGTCGTCCATCGTCCGAGGACCGTCCTGGCGGATCCATGGACGATGGACGACGACCGATCCTAATGAAAGGGAAGGGGAGAGCGCTCAGCAGGGTGCCGCTCCGTCGCTCTCCCCCTCCCCTCTCCATAGAGCATGAACGGTGCTGTATGTACAGCATCGTTCATGCATCGTGCAGTCTTTTCTTGTTGGAAAGGATCGTGAAAGATCCTTTCCAACGAGAAAAATTGCAGGTGTGTACGCAGCTATACTATAATTCTTATCGTCCCAGGAGGGCGGGTTTGCTTGATCGCCAAAGTATCCCAGCATGCATTACTCTTGAAAACTTTTAATTTTCATAGAATAGACACTGAGGTGGGAAAAGATCAAAAGAAAAAAGTTTTTAAAGTTGGCAGCAATACAGTTTTTAAAGTTGGCAGCAATGCACCTGTAAGTAGGATAGGTACTACAGAGATTATAGTTCCAACCTAAAGCAGAAGTAAATTCTCATTGGTAGGGGTAACTTTTGCTTCATATAGCAAATATGCTATATATTGAAGCTATCACAGGTTTATTGTATTAGCAAATATTGTGGACACCCTGCAGTAATGACAGGTCCAGGAAATTTATACCCCTGCACTCCCTAAAGCCACCATCTTCACTGGCTCCTTGCTGGCCCACAGTGATCCTCTTTAGCCATTGGATGACTACTGATGATGCAACTCGCATGCAGTAAATGTAGCCTGGTTCTTCACTGCAGGGTGCCATGCAGTCTTGGCAAAAGGAGCAAAATGCCACCAGGAGCCAGGGAAAAGTTATTATTATTATTATTATTATTATTATTAATAATAAGAATAATAAACAGGATTTATACAGCGCTAACATATCATGCAGTGCTGTACATTAAATAGGGGTTGCAAATGACAGACAGTGACATAGTAGGAGGAGAGCACCCTGCCCAGAAAAGCTTACAATCTAGGAGATTGCTTTATAGGAAAAAGTTGGGGTTTTTTTGCACGCCTTATCTCTATCTCCAGGTAACTTTTTGTTTTTTGGATTTAGTTTAAGTTTAAATAAAAAGCAGAATATGGTATGATAAAATGAAATACAATATGACATGAATATGACTTGTATGTTCAGGGTCCAGCTCTGAAGCACCTTCTATGTCCCCGGGTGACTTTATTTTAATAATTGTAAATTTCTCCTTACAAATTTCCTATTACATGTCAGAGGACTTGTTATTAAAATATCAAAAACTGTTTTTCCCTCATCTCCTTTCATTTTCCCCTTTCTTTGAAGTTATATGGATAAATGGAAGGCCTCATATTTTATATCACTCCTAATACTTTATTTTTTGTTTATACCACTGTTTGCCCTTCATAAAGTTATTTATTTTTGTTAATGGATACATTTCTCAAGTTACTGTACATAGTTTCTCTCTACAGTATTTTCTAATGTGTTAAAATTGTATGTGAACATAAACACAAATGTATTTGTATTTGTAAACTGTATTATACAACATGTGCAAAATTCATGCAAATGTAATACTATGTACTTTTTTCATTTATCTTTTCAATAAAGCTTTATTTTGGAAAAAAAATGAAATCATTTGTTTAGCCAACTCCATGCAATTACTAGAATAGTCATCAGATTCCCTGTTCCTATGTCTGATGTGTGTGAGCTGCGCAGGTCTGTAGGGATATAAAAAAGCTTTAATAACACAAGCACTTGCCCCAGGCAACAGGCAGAGGACTGAATACAGCTCTTTTTCTGCTTCTTTGTTACGCCCAGCTGAACACATGAACTTTACGTCCGGTGGTTTCCCATATTTGAAATGTACAGATTGCACTCACAGTGTTTTCATTACATTTATTGTCTCTTCATGGTAATACAGATGTTAGCTGACCCTTCAGGCTTATCAGAAGGCCTTCAGAGAAAAAAAAAGCAAAATTCACATTAAACTGACAAATGCTCTTTCAAATTTCTCTCAAGTCAATAAAAAAACTTCTCACCCCCAGTACAAATAGACCAAATGGGTCTGATTTATTTAAAGAGGAACTAAACTGAAAAATGCCAAAAAAAATAAAATACACTTGCCTTCAATTCCTTTGATTGGTGCGGAGGTGTCTTCCATCGGGTCCTGTATTGTCCCGGTATTCATCTACGAACCAGCGCGCTGGGCACCGCCATCTTCATTTCTTCTTCCGGGTTCTTCTGCACATGTGTGAGATTGGCAATATCTTTCCCTTTTCATGAAAAGGCTCCTTCTGCGCATGGCCGAGATGCTCAGGCATGCGCAGAAGGAGCATCCCAGAGCCCTCCAGGATGTGTGATGTAGGTATCCTGGGAGGCTTTGCGGTCCCATTCATTCTCATTCAAAATTATAGGGCAGTGCTGCACCCTTTTTTTTTATTATTAAAAAACTAACAAACAGAATTTTTACTTTACATAAAAGGGTTGTCTACCTTTTTATTTAAAGTGAAATTTCTGGGTTTAGGTATGCTTTAAGCTCCCCAAGGCCTGAGAGGATACGCTTTCATCAGTGAAGCTGGGTGATACAACAAACCTGGAATGGAATTACTAAAGTCATTTTCTGTTTGTTAGAACACATTTTCAATCCTTGACCAGATCCATTTTTTGGATCACCCAGGTTCACTGATAAAAGTGTATCTCTAGTCTTGAAGAGCTTTAATAAACCAATATCTCCAAAATAACAGATGAAGAAAACCAGACTAAAGCCAGATTCTCGGGTCATATTCATTTAAAGAAATAAAGTGCCATAGTACAAAATGTTTTGTTTGACAACAGCATCCAGTTTTTAGTTTTTATTTGCTTGATTTTTTAGTAAACCTGGCAGCTGGAAGCTGATTGGTGTCCAGGAGCAACAACAAATTTTAGAGCACTTTTCAAATGTCAGGACTTACATAGCAGGTGAGATGACCCCCTGTATAAAGAGCGAGCACTGTATGGTGCGTGTTCCCTCCTCTCAGAAACCATGCCACCTGGATCAGTTTATTATAAACCCATTCTAGTAATGTGTCAATTTTTTCCAAACAATCCCCGGTTTCCAAATAACTAAGAATTGTTACTGAATCTGCTTTATATGGTGTTTATCTTCCCCAAGCCATCGTTTTATATTTATATCAGAAGAGCCCACTAAACCTGGCAGATGTTACCATATAGCTGTGACAACAAAGGAGAAAAGGATATTAAAACCAAATTACAGAACAGACATATAACATGCAGCAGTTTACCTGTCCTTGGATGTGGTGATGTGGCTTTGAGTTCAAATGTTTAAACATGTTCAGAAAGTACACAAAGCTAATCTTGTAAGAATTCCAATGTCTGATAGCTTGTAAATTCCTGAACATGGAAATGATATCTCAAACAATGCTATCAGCACCCCCAGCTATCTTCTCTAAAGACATCTACTCCTTATTTAATAGAGAGGAGGAGAGATGTTTGTAGACCAAATCAGGAGTGAGCAGCCTTGCATAGATTTGATAGATAGATTAACTTTAAGGACCTCAACTGTGAAAAAAATGTAATATACATGTATATATATTTACAAAATTGTAGTATAATTGTATTATTCTAATACATTTAGATAACTGCTTGTTTATAATAACTGTAATAATGTATTTTAAGTGGAGCTAAAGTAAAAAAATAACAAAAAATCGTGAACATTATTGCAGGGTATTTATTACAGACCGGACAGGATGTTGGGAATGAATGAACATCCCATACAGGACTTTAGGTATTTCCATCCTTTCTAGACAGACCGAGGACAGGTGAATGTATTTTAAATAATTCCAATCAGGCAGGTAAGTTTGTTTTATTGCAAAATCTCGCCAGGACACTATCTGCATGGAATTTGCAAGTTCTCCACGTGTTTCTGAGGGTTTCCTCTAGGTACTCTGCTTTCCTCCCATATTCCAAAAACATGCAGTTAGGTTAATTGACATATACTGTGGAGAAATGGATCTCCAGAGTTTGTTTGTGTAGTTTTTACATTAATATTCATTTACTGAGAACATGAAGAATAAGGTGTGGGGGCAGTAGGAGAGAGGAGAAAGGGAACAGAAAGTGATTTGCAATAAATACTGCATACAGTCACTTGATAAACATTTTAATCATTTTAAACATTGCCTGATACAGATCAAATATTACCTTTCACCTTAAAAGTAGAAAGAGTACTTGCCTTAGACATTAATAACAAAGCATGCCCGGCTTGCTGCATACTACAGCAATTCTTGAAATATCACTCTGTAGATGTGTAGGTTTATGGCTGTTGTGAGTAAATTAAAGCAGAGCTTTTTGTATCTTATTGTAAAGTCACCTGAGATAGCTTTTTAATTCCTACATGAAATATTACATTTCTCTATACTGTATGGGGTCTATTTATAAATGTTTTCACTCAAGATTCACCCAACTTTTAGCCAACGTGTACACATTTTTCACATTGGATTTGATTAAAAATGTTTAAATCAACTTTTACTCCCAATTTGTGTGAATGTACACAGGTGTTTTCATAGATGAAAAGGCTGAGATGTCTGTGTTTAGGATGTCTATGGTCAAGAAAGTCTAATATTGGGCTTTAAGTATTTTCAGAACAAATCTACAAAAAGATATGTATACATTTTTGTTTGCCTGTGTAATAGAGTCACTTTGTAAGTACTCCCCATTGAAATTCCAGAACTATACCCTCAGATCATGTTCCTTCCACTTCCTTCTCTGTATGATTAGATCTCTTTGGAGAAGTTGTAGCTCCCATTGTTAGATGTTACCTCAGGGTATCCAAATCTGCTAATTGCTGGAACTTTCAGTCTTTTTATTATACGCAGAGATGGACACACTCTGGGTGTGACTGGTATTCTTCATGGCTGACATCTGAGCCTTCAAATATCCTCAAAACGTAGTTATTTCAATAAAGGGTAGTTAGTGTTTGGGCCCAATCTGTCAAGTATATGTCTCTGCTGCTTATATGTGACCTAGTTTTCATTATTTTCTAGAGTTTGGTCCTTGTCGGGCACCCCCAGGTATAAGGTGACACATAGTGGAGCCTACAAGTAGCCGCACCTATACACATTGCGTAGGAATAGTCCCCTGTTGCTATTTTAAAGAAACCAGTTCAGAGCAAATATACAGCTGACAGCTTTTTTCATTACTTTCTAGATTCAGGCCAAATATAGGTAGAAAAAAGCCAACACCTTATATATTTTATTTATATAGCTATATAATGTTTAAAGATGTTTTCAATCACTTGCATCTTTTATTAAAGCATGTCTGCTTCTGCCATGAAAGTCCTTCCTATTATGTGGTGACAAGAATCTCTCAATTATGCCCCTGCATTGTAACGCTGACACATGCACACCTATTGGAGATTCTAAACATTGGGCATGATTTATGAAAGCTCATCCAAGCTGGAAAGCACACACTTTCATCTGTGAAACTGGAATGCATTTCGTAAAAAGCCATTTGCTATTAGTTAGCAAATGTTTTCAACCCTGGACCAGATCCATTCCAGGTTTCCTGATCTCCCAGCTTCACCGATGAAAGTATGTCTTCTCCATTATGGCCTATTGCACAGGCATGGTCCACTGTTGTCACTATCTAGAAACCAGTCCAGAGAATGATGTGCTGAGTAAGTGCATGTAGATAGGAAGTGGCTGAAAAATGCAGGAAGAGATTGGAAGAACTAAGACAGGATGAAAAGCAGGTAAAAGACAATTTTATGGAAAAAACAAACACAGATGGTGGTTTATCAAACTATGCATTGTCCAGTTGGATTTAGATTTATTTTAAAATCAACAAGCATGTGTGCATTTTTATAGTTATGTCTTTTTTGAGGAGGTTCACCTATAAGGATTACAACTCTTTAAAAATGCTTCAAATTTTTCCTTTGACAAATACCTACCATAAAAAAAGGAATGGTTCATTTTGTTGCAGCTCACTACAACTCAGACACGCCATAACCCAAGCCATGCCATAACATAGATGTGAATGCTACATGTGGTAGTGGCTTGAAAAGATCATGATGTGTCTTTATCACTTCCCAGATGCACAAAAGAAAGCACAAACAGTGTTACCTCTTTTTTGTAAACCACTCATCCCATCAATCCACCATGTGATTGAGTTGAACATTGGCAGACATGTGTAAATTCTCCTGTGTATGACATCCATAGACCCTCCATTATTATTATTATTATTATTATTATTATTATTATAGACAGGGATGAAATTAGTGTAGGCATGAAGGGGTAGGAATAAAAAGTTTGTTATGTATACCACATTACAAGGTCAAATAATGGTTGGAAGCCTCAAAAAGACATTATATTTTTGTTTTGGGGTTTGGATGCACTTTAGAGTATTTATTTCCCCTACATAGGCAGTGCAGTGTCCCTGATATTTGCGCATGCCGCTCTCTGAAATGCTCCTTAGTCTTGTACTATTAACTACTTAATTCTCAGAAACTTACAATAACCCCAGGTGCAGTCCTTGCACAGTGGTAGTCAGGACACCAGTGCCCACTTTTACAGTTCCACAAAGCAACACAAAGTTTAAAGTCCTGGGCTAGGGTTTAACAGCTTTTAGTTTTCCTTTTCTTGTCAGCTTGGTACATCACAAAACTGCAAGCAGTTTATGTGTTCCCCTCACACAGTGTTGCATGTTGGAAGATTTTGACATGACAGGTAATTCATTATAGGACATTCATCTTTGCATTTCACACTGGTATGTGAAAATTCCCACTTGTATTTGTAAAACGGCACACAACACTTTTCTTGTAATCTTACTTTGGAGACTGAACAAAAAATAAGAGAGGTGCAATAGGTCACAGAATACCTTATGTAAGCATACAACTGAGGAAAACACAACTACGGTAATAGCAACAAGGTAGGTCAAAACTTACCATTGTGTTATTAATGTTAAGTCTCAAGCCCTAAACATAAATATCCCAGTAGAGGAAATTGAGGTTATTAAAGGCAACTTTACCTTCCAATGGGGAGAGAAATCTCTCTAATACTTAGGAATTCACTTAACCCCAACATATAACACATTATATCAAGCTAATTACGGCTCATTATTAAAGACCATTCTCTCAGATTTAGGGAGATGGACTAGGTCACCACCATCCTGATTCGGGCGTATTGCCACCATAAATATGAATGTTCTTCCAAGAATTCTTTACCTTTGTGCATGTTACCAATTTCAATTCCAGGACCAGTCACTAAACACTTAATTAAAATTATGAACTTTATCGTTCAACTTCCTTTGAGAGTGCATGCTGCTCAATAGCAGATGCGGAGGGTATGATCTCTCTGATATACGCAACCTTAGCTTTTCCGACCACAAATATAAGTTATATAACTCAATGGGAAAAAGATCTAGGAAAAGTCTTGGAACAAGAAGAATGGAATGAAATTTCCATGGCACTGTCTAAGGTCTCCCTGAATTCAGCCATAGTTGAGGCCAATCGCAAAGTCATTCTTAGATGGTATCAAGTACCAGATTGCATAGCTAGATACCAGTCTAATCTCTCCCCACTGTGCTTCGATGCAATGAACGAGGAACTATAGAACATATATGGTGGTCTTGCCGGACAGCTCAAACTTATTGCTCAGCAGTGGTTAGGTTAATATCAGAGATTGTTGGTTTAGATATTTCGAAATCTGTGGAAAATGCTTTGCTTTGCAAACTTGACCAACCTATTTCCCCTTCATTCCAAAAAAACTGATAAACCTTATTTTGATGGCAGCAAGGGTTGCATTAGCAAAGGCTTGGAAAAGGAGGGATATCCCTATAGAACCAATATCTATAAAATTAAACTGGATAATGGTCAATGACAAACTCACTAGCATCTTGAGGGATAAAATGGAGAAGTTTTACCAAATTTGGGAACCCTTGAAATTGTACAAACAGGTGTAGTACACTTTAAGGCTTACTAAGGTCTCAACATATACCCACACATTTTACTTTGACAATCTCCAATCCTCTTTCCTTCCTTTTCCCCCTTTTTCATATCTGGAATTATTCATCTCTATGGCTTTATGCCTCAAATGTTTTGGTAATTAAAATTTTTGATTGAAGCTCGAGATGTTTTTTGCAAAAGTTGTTTCCTTCCCGAATCTATGCCTGTCATTAGTCATTTTACAGAGAACTACCTTTTAAACAAGTGTCTCTTGTGACACTTATGCTACTTTGGATTTATGTCTTGTTGTTTTATGGTTTATTTGTCCGTAAAATAAAAGTTTCTTTCTTGTTTTTGTTATTTCTTTGTTTAAAAATCAATAAAAATATTGAAATACAAAACTTACCATTGTTAACCCCACAAGTATTTAAAAGAACGTAGTTCAGGCCATTCTTTAATTCCACAAATTATTTTACAATCACTGTTCCA
>NC_092861.1:39945422-39974550 GCF_032062135.1 Pyxicephalus adspersus | reverse complement strand
AGAAGAGGAGCGGAGGGAAGGATGGATGAGTCTGGCTGCAGCATTCATAATAGATTGTAGAGGAGAGAGTCGGGTTAGCGGAATACAAAAGAGAGGAGGAGGTTACAGTAGTCCAGACCACAGATGACAAGAGTGTGTACAAGGAGTTTGGTTGTCTTTGGGGACACGTAGGGGCAGCCTTTGGGGATGTTGTGTAGGAGAAAGTGGCAGGACCTGTAAATGATCTGAAAGTGGGGGGTGAAGGAGAAGGCAGAATGAAAGGTGACGTCAAGACAATGTGCCTAAGGGGAGAGACGAATAACAGTGTTGTTAATAGTTAAAAATATGTCAGGGGAAAATGATGAGTTCTGTTTTATCCAGGTTGCGTTTCAGAAATCTTTCAGCCATCCATGATAAGTGGATATGGCATATATCTCAAGAAACAACCAATGTTCTCAAAAAATCCAACACCCCATAGTAACCAAAAATGTTTATTTTTCCAGCTACCTAAATAAAATGTTAAGAAACCTTTGTTGATTTAAACACAAAGGGTACCATCACTGAACTTTCTATGAAAATGGTGGTTTTCTGGCAAAGAAAATGTACCAATTCTTAAAGCATGGTAGCCAAACATCTTCCTTAAGGAGAGTTCAGCAATTGCAACTTTCATTTTTCTGGTGGGAAAGGTTTTCTATAGCCGTGGTTGGATTGCCTACATTGGGTTGATGAAAATTCAGCATTATACCTGTCCTTTGTACTACCTTACTGAATACACATGACATGGTGATGATCAATGGCAGAGAAAAATCAACACAGTCTACTCTACAAACAAAATCTAAAGTAATATGAAAAAAGGGAGTGTGTTTGTCAGGTGTAGAAAGACTATTTCCGAGCTGTAATATTTGTGTTTAATCAAAATGTCACACATATTGCAGCTTGAATGCATGTGTTAAATGAATGAATATGACAATAGGCAAACCATGGAAGACATTAAAATAGTGATTGAAGAAATACATATCCTAAGGCTTAAAGTTAAGTGTTATTCAATAAAATATTCTCATATTCTATTCATCCAAAGAGAAATGTTTTATAATTATCATTACTCCTACTCGCTGAATAGGCAATTTTATTATGATCTATTATAATTGTCCATTGTCTGAGCAATTCATGATGCTGAAACCAGTATGTGGTAACTGTAATAATCATGTTTTTATATGACTTTTGAAAAGCTCTGTTTTATGAACAGTTTTCCTGCATCCTGGGGAGCATCCTGACTCTCCAGGTATATGAATTAGCACATTGGGTATCTGTAGCAGAATGTGCCACAACTGCATTGATAAATGTCTTGCAATACTGCTGTGCTTGCAGATAGAACAATAAAATCTACTTCTTGCTTTAGAGAATTACTTTATAAAATGTGAAAATTATCATCTCAAGAATGCTAAAAAGAATCTGCTTTCTCATACAGAACACACTAATATAAATGATTCAAAATGACTCAACTGACAAAGAGCCTCCCATCTATGTATGAGACATTACGTGGCAAAATATTCTGAACACCACACCTCTTATGTGTTTTTCAGTATGTGGACACCCCTACAAAATATGGAATTCAGGTGATGAACCAAACCCATCAATACTCACCTGTCCCTGTTCCATTGCAGGTGCTGCCATCTTCTTCCTTTCTTCTTCCTTCTTCCTCTCTTCTACATTCTGATCTTCAGTCATCTTGATTGGCTGGGCCCAGTTCATTCATTCTCAGCAGCTGCAAGGGAAGCTGGGATTGCCAGGTATCCTTGGTGAAATTAGGCAAGAAAAGTTATCACATTTCTGCAATAAATACCTGCCTGATTGCCAATTTCAAACTGGGACTTTAGTTTCCCTTAAAATGCTACAGTGTACAAATATGTTTCATGTAACTGCACTTCTAATCTTTGACAAAAGTTTGGGAGAAAACTTATTTTTTCTACAAACTTGCTGTGCTGCTGTGCACAAAGCCAGGTTCATAAAGACTAATGGTTTGACAAAATTTGATATGGAGGAACTCGACTAGTCTGCACAGAGCTCTGACCTCAACCAACACCTTTCAGATAAATTGAAATGTTGATTGTGATACATTGCTTCTTATCCATCATCTAAACTTGATGTATGGGCAGCAGGGTTGGCCCAGTGGTTAGTACTCACGCCTTTGCAGCACTAGGTCATAGGTTTGTTAGCCTGCCTGTACACTATCTGCAAGGAGTTTGTATGTTCTCCCTGTGTCTGCATGGGTTTCCCCACACATCCCAAAACATGTAGTTAGGATATTCAGCCTTCCCTCAAATATGTCCTTAGACTAAAGTAATGCCATATGACTATGGTAGGGACATTAGATTGTGAGCCCCTTTGAGGGACAGTTAGTAACATGACTATGGACTTTGTAGAGCACTGCGTTATATGTTGGCACTATATAAATACTGGATAATAATAATGTCACACATGCTTTGTTGAGCTGAATGGGCATTATTTGCCACAATTGGAGGTGATGGGGGATCACATACATTTGGAGTGGGATGTCTAACAAATTAATTTAGGTGTAATAGGTGTGCAAAAAGATTTTGTCATATAATGTGTATGGTTGAGGAATGCATCACAATAAATAAACAAAAAAAATTCAGGGTGTGCACAATATTTATATTAACTGTTTAGTGGTCTTTATTTCAGGAGCTAGTCTTCATAATGTGCAGCTCACAAAGATCTGAAGCCTGTGTCACAATGACCATAATAATTCTACATGTCACTTATTTTTTCATCATCTTTAAATGTATAATCAAAAGCATCAATCTGTTCTAAATAAATATTTAAAATACAAAAGTAGACCTGAATTTTGAGAATAAGATAAGCCTGTCATAAGTTCATATGTGATCAATTAGAAATTACAGATCAGGGGAAAAAGAAGTCTTGAACAGCAGGAGAAGGTCATGAAGCAGAAAAGTGCTTGAAGGTCACTGCAGCAAGACACAAAAGGAGTAGATGGCACTGGGTCCCAGAATTAGACTCTGCACTGTTTAAAATGATATCCAAAGGAATCTGTGCAAGTATAAAAAATATTCTGCACTGTATTTGGTTTGCTTCATTTATATAAACATGCTATAGTTTGGCAAAAGAACTTTGGCTTATTTCCCGAAGATGCAGCGGAGGGTATATCATGGAAGTCATGTGTTTTTGATTTGTATTATCAAAGGCACGTATTTTAATAAACAATAAATTAGCATTCTTTTTTTAAATAGTTCACGGCATTAATATATATTTTTAACAATGTTTGTAAAACTTTTCTGACAAAGCATGCAGCCTACAGCCCCTAGTTTTCCCATGCAGACCCCCATCTAAGTATTAACAATCCCAATCCTGCTGTGCTTCCAAGAATAAATTGGCAGGTATACAGTGTGGTGTGAATGGCGTGACTTCTAACCTACACATATGCTTTTCATATGAGGGAGAACATATCAACTTATTACAGACAGTGTGTGAGCTAGAATTCAAACTGGGGACCATAATGCTGCAAGACAGCAGTGGTGAACACCAAGTTATTTTTGGAATTTGTTCTACGATCTAGATGAAAAAGAAAAAAAAAACAGTAAAGCAATAGCCACAGCCCTGGGCACCAAAATGTTGACCAATATGGTATAATTAGCCCATATGAATACATTGATTATTTGACAGAGGAAGGTGACCAAATGTTTGTCATAGAGCAGACAATTATTTAATCATAAGACTCAATGATCAGCATTTTGC
This sequence comes from Pyxicephalus adspersus, assembly GCF_032062135.1. Classification (NCBI taxonomy): domain Eukaryota; kingdom Metazoa; phylum Chordata; class Amphibia; order Anura; family Pyxicephalidae; genus Pyxicephalus; species Pyxicephalus adspersus. The sequence goes on along the minus strand of NC_092861.1, from coordinate 39,970,797 downwards.
ACTCGACTTGGGTTCTGGAAATTATACTGACCAATCCACTATTTATTTTACTAATACTTATTATGCAGTTTTCTTTACAGAGAACATTAAACTATTTACATCCGCCTTTGCCCCAAAGGAGCTTACAGTCTAATCAAATCTACAGTCATTCACACATACACACAGAAAAAGACCAAAAGTTGAAAGAAGCCAATTAACTTCCCATTATGTGTTTGGATTGTGGAAGGAAACTGAAGTGCACAGAGGAAAACACAGGAAGAGCGTGGCAATTTCCAACAATAGTGAAAATCAAACTAATTTAGTATTTCAATCATAATCACTTAGTTGAACTTCTCTATCTGTATGCATTTGTAAATGTCCTTGTTTTCATTGGCTTTTTCTATATTTTTCAGTTTTCTTTCACATACAAAAACATACTAATAGGTTCATTATTTTGCACCAAAATATTCTTAGCTTGTATGTGCTTGTGTTCTCTATGTGGTACATAATAAACCATATGAAGTCCTAGCTCTTCATAGGTCAAATAATTGAGACTTAATTCAAGGCTTATGAAGCTGAGTAACATGACATGCTATATAGGCCGCATTTACAAGCACTCCATCTAAAATGTAATACCAAAAGTACTCATTACCTTCCAAAATGTCTGCACAAAATGACTTCCTTGGTATATCCTATATAAAAATAGTTCTAGCTAAGTTCTCAGAATGTCATAACATTTACTAAGAATGCTTAAAAGCATTTATAATATTGTTGGATACAAGAACCCCCTTCTACATCTTTAAAGGAGGCCTATCAACAAAATTTTTCCTTTAAATAAAAAGGTAGCTAACCCTTTTAGTTAAAGTAAAAATTATCTTCTTTAACACCCACACTAAAAGGGGGAAGCCCAGTGGTAAAGACAGAATGGGAGGGCAGAGCCTCTGGGAAATTATCCCAGTAGTGTTCTGGATGCTCCTTCAGTGTATGTTTGATCTCAGGCATGTGCAGAAGGGAATTTTCCTTTAATGAGAAGAATTTTCCTTTAATGAGACAAAAAATGCCGATCTCCTCCATGTGCAGTAAAAGCGGCACTCTTTTTTTCCACTTACAGCAGGCTATGTCCACTGATATCTTCCCTTCTTTGCTATTATATTGTGTTTTAACTGGCTTTTTCAACCCAAATGTTTGACGCACAGGGGGTGATTTACTAAAGCAATAACTTAATCGCTAGACGAAAGGTTTGGTTCATTACAGGTAGTCCCCAGGTTACAAACGTGATAGGGACTGTAGGTTTGTTCCTAACTTGAATTTCTATGTAAGTTGGAACATGTACATTATTTAATAAATGCAATTAGGACAGATGTTTGTCTCAACATATTATTAGGCAGTGTGGTGTCAGTTACTGTATAAAATCCTCACTGTGAGTTATTCACAAACAAAGCAAAAAAATCCTAAACTTTCATTGACTTCAAGAGCTTGTAGAACAGCAAAAGATTTCTTCTGCAAGTCAAGCCTGTGTCCTGCACACAAGCGAGCAGGGAAGCCCCGTTAGTATCTCGGAGTTGTCCGTATGTCAGATATCCTTAACCAGGGGACTACCTGTATATCAGTGTGGGTGGCAAGATAGTTCAATTTTTAGTAGAGGTCTCTCCATCACATCAAAGAGAGGGAAAACTGAGAAGCTAAGAGGAACAAAGGGATTCAATTACAGAAGAGCAACAATCGCTCCAAAAGTGTGAATGCTGGGAATTTTGGTAATAGAGTGTTGGCTTGTGGTACTCCACATGGGCTGCCATTTGTAGAGTTAGAGTAAGCTTGTATTGGTGATCTGGTCTAGGTTAAATGACAATGTCTACCAGTCTGCCCACACATAGGATTTTTTATTTCACAAAAGAATGTCTTGGTAAAACAGAGTTCACAATGTGAAATGTCCTTGATTGCACTATAAATACCCAATCACATGCAAGAACATGCACATGCAAAAAAACAAAACATGATGATTGCTTTTACGTTTGGATCACTGAAGTCTGCAGAGCTTTACCATATTTACCAAGTTAAATGAATGATCCATTGCATAGATTATTTCACTTTGCCAAGTGAACAGCCTAAATTCATTTAGTAAATCAATTTGAAGAAAAATTAAGAATGGTGACCTTTTTATGCCAATAAATATTATTGTTGCTTTACCCATAATAATCAGGTAGCAAGGATAAAGCTGCGTACACACGTGCAATTTTTGTCGTTGGAAAGGATCTTTCACGATCCTTTCCAACGACAAAGGACTACACGATGCATAAACGGTGCTGTACATACAGCACCGTTCTGCTCTATAGAGAGGGGAGGGGAAGAACGACGGAGCGGCACCCTGCTGCGCGCTCTCCCCCTTCCCTTGCATCAGGATAGCTCATAGTTCGTGGATCCGCCAGGACAGATCCACGGACGATGAACGACGCCGACTGTACACACGCCAGATTCTCGCCCGATATCTGGCCGATGCCGATTATCGAGCGAGAAGAATCTGACGTGTGTACGCAGCTTTAGACTCCCTAACATCTATTGCATCCTCAGACACAATTTATATTTCAGTTTCCAGTGCTGGAATAAATACCGCATTGATCAAATGATTGGCATCCACTTTAAAAGCTCAGAAACATTTGACACACAGGCCACAAAACGGACACAGGGGACAGGTCAGGATAGGGCCTGTCAAACATCTTATCAACAGAAGAAATCTATTCATGGGCACTATAGGCCTTGCTATAAGGGAACAACATGAGAATGCTACACTCAATAAATGGTCTACTAATGGTGTCGGATGAAAATGAGTGAACCCCTACAAAAATAACACTTTGGTCCAAATAAATTCCACATTTGAAGAATAATACTTGATGAATTGTATATAACTACATTGCATATCACTTTATGTGTGTTTCTAGAAGTATATATATACTAAAATTATTTATTTTTCTTTTATCAGCATAGCTACACTGTAGCTGTCTTCTACCCACATTGTGTAGTCATATACACTGATATATAAACTATACTGCTACAAATTAGTTTCTTTGGCAGGTAATGGGCGACACCAGTCGGAGACATTGGGGTTGGTTTACTAAAGGAATATGGGCTGCTTTTTTAGCAATGTGTAATATGTCTATGTACAGGATACAAGATTTTTGTCTGAACTTAGATGGATGTTAAAATTAGTGGAGCTTCATCTTTCACTAAGCTAAATGAAAGCTAATTGGTCTGAATGTAGCTCAAGGCTGCTCCAAAGAGTGAGAGCACACAGAGCTTGTGATTTAATAAATACATTTAGGTCTGTAAAATCTCACTCTGTTCTGAAATCTATTTAGCAATTCATCATGATGATTTCTGTTCTTGTGACAGAATGTCATTGTCTAATTTTACTAGAAGGGTAAGAAAAAACAGCCACAAGTACTTATTATGATACTCACACATTTGTACAGGCTCTGCGCTAAGTTATATAACGCTGTATATTTCGTCCCTGCAACCTTCACAGCTCTGCCGGAGATTGTGTCACTTCCATGTAATTCAGCCGATGGGCATCCTCCAGCTGTGGAGCTGAAATTACTCCTGGGCATGTGATCTTGGCAACCTTACTTAACTTTCTTAAGTGTTCTACCAAGTGCTGTGTGTGCAAATATTACTGTAGATTGCTGGATATGCCACATTCATGGACCAGTGACATCTTTACACTTTATGTCCAGTCGACCAAAATGGTAAACTAAATATATATCACCCAGGCCTTGGGCATTACTTAGATCATGTGACTTTGGAAAAGTGGCTAAATGTTCTTATTTTTTTACTCACTTTTGTACTGTAAGGTATATATAATGAAATCTCCATAGTTAAAAGCCTGCTTCTTATTAAATAGGCTTAATACAAAATTCCTTTTACAGAACATTGCAGGTCCTACAGATTTCTGCAAGTTCAATTTTTTTTCTGTGATTGCAGAAAATGTGTATAATCTGAAATAATAGATAATGTAAATTCTGACACATTAAATGACTGGTACATTTCAATAAGTTACATTTTTTTCTTAGGTTTAGATATACTATACCATACACATATAAATATACATAAAGTTTGCAGTGATTGATTTAGTATTTATTTCTGCATAACAGAAGTTTTGGGAAATATGAGTACACTGACTCATCACAGTTATTAGTAACAGCCTTATTAGTTATGTACCCATCCTTTATCAACTATCTTGGATATCTGCAGCAACAGCCGGAACCTGGCAGAACACATGAAGGTTTAATTAGCGTCACACTGATATTCAAATTTAATTTTAAATTTTTTTATTTGACTGCACATGCTCTATAAAATCTGCATTAACCTAGTCGACTTGTCACATCCCATAAAACCACAAATTATGAAACCACCAGGGATCAGAAAAGGTTACACATACCAATGACCATGTCACAGAGCAGAAATTAGCTGTACTATCCTGTGCTGGCATCAAGTCCTTCACATACCTATACAGCATTTATTTTCAAGACAAATGGATTAAAATATGTACAAATACAGGTTGTAAACAGAAATGCTGCTAGAAAGATGATTAGTTTCCCATTTTTAGTGGATGTGTGCCAATCTCAGTGGTCCTATTCAAATAAAAAGTGTATCTGTAAGGCAGTTTTACATAACTTTTCTTTCTATAATACCTCATACACTGTTTTTTTATTATTTTTTCCCATGACAAATAAAAGAAAAATGGACAATTTTCAGTGTGATGCTATTCTATGGTGCATCACGTTTATTTGATATTCTTAGACTTTGAAAATGTATTTCAATGTAATGTAAATGTAGTTGGGCTTGTGCTAACTACATTCATGTCTATTTCCAGCTCTGTTCTTAAACACGATGCATAATTTCTCCGTAGACCACAAATGTAAAAAAGTTTTGACACAAAATAGAAACTGGAAACGTTCTGGTCCTATAAAGTAGAAAAGGCTGTATTAGCCTCTAGATGAGCAAACTACAACTGCTATTCAACAAATATGATTTACAGTATTAGAGTTGTGCTAAAATGAGTAAGCGTAGACAGTTTAGTATATTCCAAGATTCATGTAGGGTACTGCAACCACATTTCACAGATCTGAACCGCTTCCCAAAGCCTGTGCTGTATATATGTCTTCTTTCTCTGCTTACACCATATTCAACCAAGCAAGGCCAACCCTCTTAACCAGCCAAAACATATTCATTACTTAGGCTAAGTCTACAGTTTACACACTGGCTCCGTGTTTGAAATTCCCATTTATTTCAATATGACTGTCCACATGCAGCATTTAGAAAGAGGTAAAATGCCAACAAACTCTTGTAAATGCCTATAAATGACAATTAATGCTCCAAACACTTACATTGAAATAAATGGGGGGTTTATAGGGGTTTTGGGTGCATTCTGGGGCATAGCAACAGTTTGAGAGTGGCCACACTGGGTTTCTACAATTAGTATATAAAGAGCCTCATTATTTTCTAATATTAAGGTCATGTTAACATTACTGTTGTCACAGTATGAGCCCCATTAGCACTGATCTAGGTATTTCCTTTGTGAAGGTGACAATCCAATGAAGAAAAATATGGAGGTCTACAGAGCAGATTTAAACTGTGATCATTTTTGAACAGTATTATTCCTGTGAACTGTACGTCACCAGAATAGTAACATGCCGTTACCATGTCAAAGATGTTATATTATGAAAGCTACTCAGTGCTGAGCCTAGGCCCCGTGGCGGTATAGCGGTCAAATGAGAAAATCTGGTAGGTCAGCAAATATTTCACAAAGGACTTAGATGTCAATGTATAACATGGCCAACTGCACTTATCTTACATTTATTTTTAAACCTATTGTGGAAATGTAATTTATCTGTTTAACCTCATTCCATTGTCATAGTTAGGAGTTGTTTAATTACTGATTACTAAGCAGTGAATTCTTCTAAAGTGATAGAATGAGAAGCACTCCCTTATTGTCAGGTAATATAGTCCTATGTTACCTTTACACAATCTCAGTCTCCCTTTGCTCTGCTAATCATGCCGTTAATGTTATGCCTTTATATCCATGTTTTATTCACAGTGGGGAACACGAATTTCCCTTATCAAACAAAATGTGGAACAGGAATGACTACACCTTCTACTAACCTTGGGGCATATTTTTTGACTAAAAGCTCTGCTGGAGATTATAATGAATTCCCTGGATTTTCAGCAGTCAGTACCAATTTATAGCAAGCACACTGCTGGTGTTCCAGAAGTTGCAACCCATATAGTATTTATACATGCTTCTGTGTGTATACATGGGGGAAATTGAGCTGCTTTCTAATTAACCCCCTAATGTTATCTAGTCACATGGAGGCTTATAATCAGTGCAGAGTGCCAATATATGCAAATAAGCAGAGAGCGGTAACCTATTGAAACCAATCACATTTCATTTTCTGTAGCTAGCTCGGTTCTAACTTGCTGCAGTGGGTCATGGCACTTTATTTGCCCTGTTGCATTGACTTACTGAAATGTTCTTTGATGTTTTGGGCTGATTTAAGGGAAACAAATTTAAAAACAAATATAAAAATCTAAATCATTGTTAGAGTATAAATATACTTTAATGCTTTCTATGACTACAATTAGTCATTTTCTGTGGTCTGTGTGGAAAAAAAAGACAAAGAATAAAACCTATGATCCAGTATGGTATAGTATGGTCAGATAACCAGTTTGGCATGCCCAACATGCATTTTTAAAGCAGAACTAAAGTGAAAAAAATGACACTTACCTTTACTTGAGCAGTTCCGTCAGTCCCCCAGGAGTTGTCTTCCATATGGTCCCATGTCTTTCTAGTTTCCTGCTTCATCCCTGAGCCAGTCCTCGCCATCTTTATCAATCTTCCTCCTTCTTCTGATATAGATATAGAAGGGTTATCTACCATTTTATATAAAGTAAAAATTGTGGTGATCAGTCTGCTTTAATAAAATTATAAGAATGGTTTTATGCGTGTCTTTGTACTTATTTACTGCATTAGAACCACATATAAAGTAAACAAATCTCAAGCTTGGATCTATTACTGAAGAGGTGAGGGTTAACATGTGCCTGGTTGGTGCCTGCTTTAGCAGAAATCATTTATTAGCATACCAATTTTTCCTTTATTTTTATGTGTCAATAATCCCAACACTGCCAATATCATTTTAGTTGACAGCATTTGGTTCATTTAAGGTTATAAAGTTTATTTTACAAATCTGAGTTTACCATTTCTATGTTTTATATTCCCTGTTTTCCCATTGTCACAGGACACGTACTGCGGTTTGACAGAATTGCAGAACATTCTTCCTCTATTAAAAAACAACTGCAAATAACTTGAGTTAATGGTACAACCATTGATGGTGCCATTGTACCGTAAAGAATCTCAGGGTCACCTAAAATAGAACATTCCCAGCTAAAGTAATCAGATGTACAAACAACAACAAACATTTCTCCTTGAAATAGAATTTTGTATAATATTTATCTAACTGGATTTGGTAAACAATAAGTAAGAATGGCCATGGCTCTGCGAAACAAGCAATGCTTTGAGTTATGAATATTACTCATTATAACAGAACTGTTTTTGATATTTTAGGGGGTAATTGTTTTATTATGGATTATTTACCGGTTGTTGGGAAATACCCCCATTACTGCACCTGCACCTTTATTCTTCAATACAGGTGAAGTGAGGGATAAAAGTACCAGCACGAACGGCCATCAAAAGCTGCCACCCTATCAATCACCCTGCATCTCATGGCTCCATTGACTCACAACTGGCCGATCTCTATCTGATAAGGGCTATGACAGAGACAACTTTGTAAGTTAGAACAGATATGTAGGAGCGCACTGGACATCTGGCAGATCAGGTATTAATCTGTACTTACAGTGTTTTAAACCAGAAAATACTGTGCATGTACTGCATATGGTTTTGTTTTAAAAATTTCCTAAATATACATTCTGGAATATATTAATAAGCATGGCATATACAGCAAACATATATTCTTAACATAGTGTACCCCCTTCACTTGGGGCGTTATCCCTCATTAAAATCACACAAGCATTAGTACATTGTTTAGGTAAATTTCAGGACATTTACACAGAAATTACCACTTTGCATGTAGTGGGATTCTAGGTACATTCACTCATATCTATTTAACACCTTACAATTACATAAAACTATATTTGCTCTACTTTATTACATGTAATTACAATTTGTACAGAAGCATTAAAGGAATTTTTTTTTTCAACACATTCATTATACAAGCAAAAAAAATATCAATTTAAGTAGTATACAGATGGCCTAGGTTGGAATCTAACCATTGACAACTATTTATCTACAAAAGAATCCACCAAACCAGGTTGTATAGTAAGGAATTCCTATGACATATACTTGTACTGTTTGGGTTCACACATTTACTTGTATAATTGATGAAATACATATGGTGATGCTTCCTTAAATAAATATTCACACTGACCTCTGTTAACCATACAATATTTTACATTGAAACAAATAATATCATCTTTTTTACTTTACAACAAACTTTACTTCATTGATAACCTAACTGTAAACATATGTGCAATTCCCTGCGTATTTATTTCGATGTATTTGGCAATACTCTATATTTTGACATGTACAGATAAGCTTTGGTGTTTGAAACAGAATTTATTGCCTGAGGAATTACTTTAGAGGATAGACCACAGCTGATCGTCAAAGAACTTGAATCCTTCTATCATTACAAGCCTTTTTTCCATTCACGTAATTGATTAAGGACAGTAGAACATCTTTTTCTAACATAAATGTTTCTAAACTGTCAGGAAGGACATCATATATTTAGGCAAATTTGTTGAGAAATGATCATATACAATATATATGGGGAATATAAATATATATTTAGAAAAATAGCACCAAGCATTTGAACAGCTGCTTGAATCGATGGCAGAATAGGAGAAAAACCCCACAGTCAGTTTTTAGATTCATATATCCGTAATGTTTTTTATTTATGGTATTTAATATGAAAAACAGACAGTGAGAAGTGCAATGTGCATATTCCTGGTCACAACTCAATAGAACCATCTGGTTACTGAGTGACAGGACCATTGTCTAAAAAATCTATCAAATCAAAGACGTCACACCTAATCTGTACATCCTTTTTGGAGCTTAATGCACTTGAATACAGTTACATACAAAATGAATCTGTCCTGAACTTTTTGCACAATTAATTCTGCAAACATTAGAAAACACCTAGCAGCTGACATAAGAAACAATTGAAGTTGTGCAAGCAAAGGGTTTCTAGGTCCCATACTACTTCTATATTTAGTTAACCAATGACATCAATAAATACAATACCATACGGGTAACGACATTTTCCTTTCCATATTTTCGTTTCTGAAAATGCTAGTTACCTAGCTGTGGCGGGTATATTTATCTCCTGGAGGCAAAGGAATACCTGATTTTCCCTTGTATTTTGTAGTTCTGACCCAATTGTTTGGTGTGGCCATCCTACATTTATACAATAGGTATCAGTGGAACAATCCTTCTTCATGTCTTTTGCCTTGGTTTAAAGATGTTCATAATCCTGAAATTAGAGTACACCCAACCTTTGGGACTTTTTTGCAAATTCACGTCTAGTTTTCGTGTAGCATGGGACTATTGCCTACCCCTCTCACCCTTTCCTGTTCTTTCTAGGTAAGTACAGAGGGCTCTGGATTTCTCGGACTCCAATCTTCTCACATTTTTTGCACCAGCAGCATAGGTGACTATAACAAAATGGAAGTATTTGTGGAACTTCAAGTGTAAGGAAGGTAAGAGAACAACACAAAACACTCACGCATTGCCTAATTAAATGTTAGTACCTATCTATTTTGGATGCATACAATGGTCCAAAACAGCACAGTTCCATCAGCAAGATCACACCACTCGGTTTACCCCAGGGAGGGCCCATTTTTTTATCATCTATCTGGGAAAAGACAGGCAGGGAGAAGCTGGGATTTCTTTGCGGGTATCCAGAAAATGTCAGCATCAGCACTCAATTCTTTGATATCTGGAGTTAACAAATATACACTGAACAACCAATCAACTCGTTACATGATCATTTTTAGCTCATTTTGATCAAACCACCTTGATACATTATAATTTGAAAAAACTTGCAATTGTTAGTATGAGAATAATATTTGTATATTACCAGTAGCTTTCTTTCTCATGACCCATCGGGGCATAACAGTCATAACTTTCTTGTTATCAAGTCACTCTCACCCCAACCTAGTGTGGGAAGGAGGACACAAGATGTTCACAAGGACAGAAACCAGACAGTTTACACACATCCACCTGTACATTCACAACACATGTATTCAGTATTCCATGTTTCTGTATTTGACTTGCTAAACAGATGAACTCTTAGGTGACTCTCCAGAGGAATAATCAGAATGCCTCATCATTCTTGCTACAGTCACAAGCCATGAGTTGGGTTAGCTAAATCTCTATAAGTAGCAGGTACCTGGAGCTGGGTTACAAAAATGTGAAACATCTGAACTTCTTCATTACTTCTTCTTGAAAGTATCACAGAAAGTGGGAAAAATGTTGCTGTATTTTGGTCTTGCCTTATCTTGAGGCCTTTTCAGGACCCTGTGGGGCAGATTACCCAAAAACATAGCAATGGACATTTCTCTGATGACCCGTCTTTCATATTAGTTAGATCATAACACATTCTCTCTAAAATTCTGTGGTTAGAAACCTTTTTAAAGGTGTCAGATTCTGAATATCAATATTTTGGAGAGGACTGGATCTCCCCTCTGTTCAGTTCTAGTCACATCAGTTTAACAAGATAATATATATGGAGGAGTCACAAGTTTACATTATAATGTACTGAAGTTTGATAAAACATGGTTCTATTGGAGGCAATTTCTGGACTCACCACAGTATAAATGCAACTTTGATTCATTCTAATCAGTTAGTTATACATATATTTATGCTGACAATCATGACTAGTTAACGTTCCTCTTGTTCTTTTCCCACTTTCTACTTTCCTTCTGTGTTCTAACCTGCTTGTCTAGGGTTACACTTCTTATAGTTATCTCCCTCATTGCAGTATACTCATTAATATGATACCGGTTATTACCTGGACCATTGTGAGGGGGGACATAAAGTTTGTACCCCTTCTTTTTGTTTAATTTGTTATTTACTTTCAATAATAATTGCTCTAGTCTTAATATATATATTTGACCTGATTTAATAAAACTCTCCAAAGGTTAAAGAGGATACACGTTAATTGGTAAACCTGGGAGATCCAGCAAACCTGGAATACATTTCTTTAGGTAGTTTTCTATTTGTTAGCAAATTTTTTAAATCCTGGACCACACCTATTTCAGGTTTATTGAATCACCTAGGTTTACTGATAAAAGTGTATCCTCCCCAGTCTTGGAGAGCTTTAATAGATCAGGCCCGATATGTAATGTTAGGTCCATGTCATGATTTGGAGTACCTTAACTGAACATACTGGGATATTTCATATCTTTGTAAGTTATGCCTGAATTCATCCTTATTTTTTCAGTGATGAAAATAGTTTTATTTGCTTAAATTAACCCGTTGAATTACCAGTCCAATATATATATATATATATTTTTTTTTTTTTATCAATCATTTTTGAACAATATGTGGGCAGAATGCTAACCATCATCTTGAAATCTAAACCACTAAACCACTTCTTGTTTCATGATTTGTTTTCAGCCTGTTACAATAATGTCGTTAAACAGGGAGCTAAGTCAGGCTGAACATCTATCGCAGACACACTATTATTCATTCAATGTTCATTCAAACATTCATTGTTACACTATTGAATAAAAATAATTACAAAGTTAATCGCAATATAGATCAATTATCAAACCAAAATGCATTAAATGCATTAAATACCCGTAGGTATACTAAAAGAATCAATTTGTCATTCTCTAGGTAAAAGATAATATAAAAAAAGTGTATCCCCACCATATACTGGACAGAAGGCAGCTGGCAAGAATTAAGTAATGAATCTGTTGCTAAGTTCACAGTTTACAACATGCTTGCACAAAAGACACCAACTAGTTTATGAGTGTGTCAAAGGTTTTTCCATGGTGATATCAGGTTCTGAGAAGAAACCATGGAAATAGAATTTTAAAGGTTTTCAGAAAAGGAGTATTAAATTTAACAATTATCATTCAGTTTAACTGTAGAGAGCGAAAAGTAAATATAACATAAATCAATATGTTAACTGAGGCCTAAGAATGAGCTTACTCCTTTATCCCTTCATAGTTTTCATGAAACCATATTATTATATCTTTATTTTTCCTGTAGGACAACCAGTAAGTGAAATGCTCAATTGCATTTAATATAAAATATTTGGATAAAAAGTGAGCTGTAGGCTATAGCAGTTTTAAAATACAATATATTTGTTATTTGTATATGCTAGGTTTTTATATTATTATTATTATTATTATTATTAATAATATTAATAAACAGGATTTATATAGCACCAACATATTACGCAGCGCTGTACATTAAATAGGGGTGGCAAATGACAGACAGATACAGATAGTGACACAGGAGGAGAGGACTCTGCCCCAAAGAGCTTACAATCTAGTAGGTGGGAGAATTTCACACACAATAGGATGGGAGATATGTAGTGGTAGGAAGTAGTGATGGTTTCAAAAGACAGAAGAAGATGGGTAGGCAAGTTTGCAAAAATGGGTTTTGAGTGCTCTTTTAAATGAGCAGAAAGTAGGAGCAAGCCGAATAGGACGAGGAAGAACAGAATTGGGGCAGCTCTAGAGAAGTCTTGTATCTATGCGTGTGATGAGGTTATGAGTGAGGAAGTCATTAGTAGGTCATTGGAGGACCGGAGAGAGCGGCTGGGGGAGTACGTTTTTACCAGGTCAGAAATGTAAGTGGGACAATACCTGTGGAGGGATTTGAAGGCAAAGCACAGGAGCTTGAATTTAAATCTAAGGTGAAATGGAAGCCATAGAGGAGAGAGTCTGGTTAATGGAATACCAGAGAGGAGGATGTTACAGTAGTCCAGACGGGAGATGATAAGAGCGTGTACAAGGAGTCTGGTGGTCTCAGGGGACAGGTAGGGGAGGATTTTGGAGATGTTGCGTAGGTAAAAGTGACAGGACCTGGAAATGTTCTGAATATGGGGGGTAAATGAGAAGGCAGAATCCAAGGTGACACCAAGATAACGTGCCTGAGGGGAGGGACGAATAACAGTGTTTCCTCAGGATAGGGAGAATTATGGCATGTTTAAGCGGAGGGGTATATACCAGGCAGAGGTTGAAAAGTTTGGTTAGGGCAGGGGCCAGGGTGGAGGAATGGGCACACAGTAGGTCAGAGGGAATTGGGTCAAGCAAACAGGTAGTAGATGGAGATGATGAGAGAAGAGAGGAGACTTCATCCACAGTAACAGAGCTGAGGGAGGCCAGTAATGATTTACAGGTGGAAGGGGTGGGTATGTTTGGAATGGTTTTAATTGTTACCTCTATGTACATGTGTAAAATATAGTGAGGCAAACTTGAAACTTTGCTGGCCAAAATAATTCCAGGCAAAGTTAGAATCACTAAAAAGATACTTTGTTAAAACTGTTAGATTTAAAGTAGAGTTGTGACTTATATCCAATACTGTCTCATATTAAATTTGTTGGAAAAATCGATTCTCCTGATTTGTCTCTCTAGGCATATAAAAAATTATTGTTACTGTTCTGAGTCTTTCTGAATTACATGATCTCACATGGGAGTTAGGCCCCATACAGCCGGACTGTAATACTTACATTGCTTGCTAATGTCAGGCCATACATGTACATCTGGTATAGCTCATATTTCTTCTTTACTCTACTTACAATTCTTCTACTCAAACACACTGGCAGATATATAACATAAAAGAAACCGAACAAATGCAACTTAAAATGCCTGAGAAAATACTGTTAGATGAAAGAAGGCCTGTGAATTATGCAAGCCAGAAGGGACAGCAATCTAATTTAAAAATTACAAAGAGCAAAAGAATATTTTACATCGCATCCAGGTCAGCTGAAATACAAAACGAGATTCCAGCAGGAATAAAAATTCATACAGATGTGGCCAATGTAGCTTCGGTTTATGATGTTTAAAGATAGTTAGCTTTGAAATAAAGAAAACGTAATCATTAAAATGTCTCAATTCCAAATTGTCACCATTAGAATGAAATACCTACAAAATGTTTAATGAAAACTTAGCAGGCTTGCAAGATTTTTAAAGTGTAACTAAAAAAAAGAAAGGTGTACCCATCGTTATTTATCTGCTCTATCAAAGGCTAATGTTTATTATTTATTAGACTATGAAAAATCCAGCTGAAGACTTAATTCAAAATAATAGCCAAAAGAATAGAAAAAAAATAACAGGAATATGTAGTTCATAATGCACTTTAAGTCATGGGTCTGTATAGCAAAATTTAAGGAGGTCCTCAGCAATCCGTGGTCACTTGCAATGGCAACTGGGACAATAGAGAAATTGTTCTATGTAAGCTAAGGCTGGATAACGGGAGTCAGTACACTACTAAGGACCAGAGCTGTGGATAGAAGTTGTCAGAGAAGAGAAGTGCAGGGAATTAACGTTTAACCTTGGGCCTCCAGCGAGATATTTAGTAACTCACCAGCTTTTCCGTAATAACTGATCTTCCTTGGAGTATAACATCTTATGGCTTTGGAGTAATCTCTAAGCCTGGGGTTTTTCAACTCCAGTTCTCAAGGGCCAAGATCCACACAAATCTTTAGTATTTCTCTGACAGACAGGAGTAAATTAAAAAAGGAATGGATCACAAAGAAAATACCTAAATCCTGCCTGTATGTGGCCCTCAAGGACTGGATTTGAAGACACCCCAGCAGATCAGAGCTAAACATTGTGAAAAAAAATACAAATTATATTATTACACAATTGTTACAGTTCCTACGCACACAGTTCATTAGAGTGTGGCTCTTTTTAGAATTACAAACCAAGACACTCCATGATTCTTCAGTATCAGTAATATTGTGTTATTACAGTGGTGGTATTAAAGTGACCAAACTGACCAGGAGCCCTGGAGGCAATACCTGCACATTGATAGAAGGGATGCAAAGGGACCTAGAAACAACATGATTCCAAAACAGGACCCTGTGTTTCTGACATCCTTCTTTCCCTAGGGCTGTGTACAATCACTTTCATGATTGTTTCCAGCGACAAAGAGTGATAGATGAATGAACAACCTCTATACACACAGCACCCGTTCTGTTGTATGGAGAGGAGAGGGGGGAGAACAAGTGGCACCCTGCTGTGCTCTTTTCCATAGAGTTCTATAACAGTCTGTCCCAATCGGTGGTTAATGTATCCATCCTGACGGATCCATGAACATTGTTGAGCAACCATTGTACACAAGTCTGATTCTTGCATGAGGTGAGTCTAACCTGGATCCTGTGTAAGTACATATGGAGTTCTATGTCCTAATAGTGATAATGGGGTAGAGGAATTGTGTATGCCCAGCCTTGGAGTATGCTGGTGCCCTTTGTGTTCTTCAATTGTCACTGAAACTTCAAGTAGAATGCCTGCATGTGTCCATTCTTCAGTGTTTTGTACACTAATATGAAAATGTTATATATCGGTGTTTGTATATGGTGTTCACCACATGGGGTGCAGATCAGAGATTGCAGTGTTTGTTCTTACGCAGAGCAGGTTTATGTCCACATATGCTGCTTAGTCTGTAATCATGGAATTATATTTTAAACTCTGAAAATGCTATAAACACCTATAGGGACTACACTACAAGTTATACCAGCAAAGTAACATTTTTTTTACAAAATTAAATTTTTAAAGTTTGTACAGAAAACTTTTCGCAGACACCTATTTAATGAAAACTTTGCTGTGTACTGAGGAGGCCAGACCAAATCCTCAGAAGTAGGGTGGGCGATTTCATAATAGTATTACAGTTTGGAAGAATTTTCCAGAAATAATTGGTGAATATTCATATATACAGGATAATACTTTTGACAAAGTAACATTAAGGAAAATGTATTAAAAAAGACAAAGAAAGAAATGTTGGAAGATTCACATTTGTAGGCTTTTTGATTGTGTAGGATTAATACAGAGTTTAATATTTTATATTCCTCTAATCTGGTATGTTCACAAAGTAAACCAAAATACAAAAATATTAAACAATAAAAATTAGTAAATTAAATCTACACTAAACCTTTAATTTAACAAGGCAAACCGAGCTTGGCACCAGTGGAGACACGTTGCACGAACACTGAGTGCAGTGTGTGAGTCAGCTAAAAAGCCAGAGATAGTTAGGGGGACTATTTTGTGATTGGCCAGCAGATTGAACGGAATTGATAAAGCTTGGAAACAAAGAGTCAGAAGTCTAGAGTCAGAGTCAGAACTGCCCGCATGCACAGGAGAGAGGCGTCTGTGACAATTCCAGACTCCATTTTCCATAATTCCTGCATTATGGTAGAGACCTCAAGGTGACAGAACTTGTAGTCACAGGAAGCAGGCAATGAGCAATCATCTTTTAGGATACTAAAAGATATGAAAGGTCAGGGACATGTGGATAGGTGCACATCTACAGATCCGCACAGGATTTTTTGTAATGTTCACTTTTTAAAGGTAAAATGTATAATTTACACACAATGAAAATGATTATTTTAACAATTACTTTGATTTTAGGATTAGTTGGGTTTTAAATCTTCAGGCTGCATACACACGTGCAATAATTGACGTTGTCGATCATCTTTCATGATCCTTTCCAATGACAAACTACTGCACAATGCATGAACAAGTGGTGTACATACAGCACCGTTCTGTTCTATGGAAAGGGGAGGGGGAGAACAACAGAACGGCACCCCTGCTGCGCTCCCTCCCCCTTCACTATCATTAAAATCGTTTGTTGTCCATCGTCTGTGGGTCCACCAGGACGATCGTTCGGATGATGGACGACGGGAGCTGTACACACGCCAGATTCTTGTTCGATATCAGCCTTGAGCTGATTATCGAACAAGAAAAATTGCAAGTGTGTACGTAGCCAAACTCTGTGGGAAATCTAAAATGACCTCTACAGTGGCCTTCTGCCCCGCCCCATGCTTTGTACACAGTTGATTAGTAAAAAGTACATTCTTTGTTTTCAGCACCTCAAAGCTCTTGAACATGAAATAAAAAATTAAAATGAAAACCCAAAAATATAAAATCACCCCTGTAATGAAGGCCTTGATGATAGAAAAAGCTCACCTAATGTAATGGCTCTAAAAACATACAAATACAAACCAACATACCCTGAATAAGCATGCACTGAAACTAAAGAACTAACATTTAGAATTACTGTACAGTTTATTAACTTACCCGTATATTTCCATATGGCACCTATCAATATATTGACACTATGGCTGCTCTGTACCTCCCTTTATAGTAAGTTGGCTGGCTTTTCCAGATCCTCCATACTGGCCCTCCTAAGCTTCCTGGCTGTAGTTTAAAAGCCAGTGCATTAAAGTGCATTATGGAATAAAAAAAGATTAATCTGCATAATAAATAATTGCCGGAACCACAACTCTCAAAGCCCATAGCATTCACCTGGAACTCGTAGTTGCTGTGAATCTGAACCTCATAGTCAGCTGAAATGCAGGCCATACCACATTACAACTTCAGTGGATTTATAAACAATGTATATGTGACATTTGTTTCAGATTTTCATTTTGTAACCACATCAGTGAAAACACAATCCTAAAGCATAGACAATCTGTGTAAATGAGTCAGATATTTACTGTATTTTTTGCCATATAAGACGCACTTTTTCTTCCCCAAAACTGGGGGGGAAAAGTTGGTGCGTCTTATACGACAAATACCGTGTTATAAAATAATTAAAATAAGATACTCACCCGATACCCGATCCTGTGTGCGTCTCCTCGATGCTGGCTGCAGTGTCTGTCTCCTCCTGGCAGCAGTGCAGAGCGAAAGAAGCCGGCACACGCGCCCGCGATTCTGAACCAGGAAGCATGCTGCTGATCCCTGCCCTAACGGAGTTACCCGGCCGTACAGTGGAAAAAAAGGTAAGTGAACGGCACAGAGTGATCAGAAGGGGAATTTGAATGGCACAGAGGGATCAGAAGGGGACAATCAATGGCACATGAGTGATCAGAAGGGGAATACGGTATGAATGGCACATGAGTGATCAGAAGGGGAATATGAATGGCACATGAGTGATCAGAAGGGGAATACGGTATGAATGGCACATGAGTGATCAGAAGAGGGAATAATCTTTCAGAATCTTTTTTTTCTAGATTTTCCTCCTTTAAAATTGGGTGCGTCTTATATTCCGGTCTTCTTTTACGGCGAAAAATACGGTACTGATTTCCTCTGTATGCTTCCAAATGAGCTGCTGATACACAGAAACAAATATTTTTTCATGCAGGGTTTCTCCTGTAACAATACCAGAAGCGTGAAGAATATGTATTGTGGTTACAAATATTCATTGTAAACCAGGTTATCTGATCCCTGTTCACACAAACACATGATGTTGACACATGAAAACACTATGTTAGTTGTTTGATGCCTTTTAGTACTGTTGATGTCTTGGCCTTGGTACATTCTTAGTTACTGATCTCTTAGGTAGAACAATAATAAGGAATTTTTATTTTTTAATGACATTTTTCATATACTGAAGCCAGAATCAAGCAATTGGTAATTTTAGAAAGGAACGGTTACTCTATTTCTAAAGCTATCAACCAGTATCTGTTTTACCTACCGGGCAGATACAAGCTGATGATTAAAGCTTACTTGTGATTTGTCTGAATCTATTCACATAAAGTGCAACAAAAACAAAAAAAAAATATTTTAGATTAGCAGCACTCCTCTCTCCCAAAAAGTCCACTTTGTACCCTACTATGAAGCCCCCCAACTTGCTGTAGTCATTGCCTAATACAATGATAGCAATGACTGGCGGTGGGTTCTATATAACCACAGGCTTTGCTTTGAGCGCACCACTCAGTTTCTTTTAAATAAATAAATTTATATAATCCTTGGGCATAACGCTTGTTTCTTTTTTCCTAATCAGATTAATATTGCATCACCTGTCAGTATGGTTGCTTAATACAGGAAAAACCAAAAGGTCACTAACCTGAACATATTTATTTAATAGATAATGGTACATCATCAAATCCTATCAGCAAACATGTAAACCTACAGCATACCTTTTATACCATAGTATTATAATGTTTTCTCTAAATAGCATACATAAGGATTATCGCTCACATTATAACCTGACTGTACAACAGTGTGGCATGGGTGCAACAGAGTCAACAACAAATTTTGATGAATACTTTGTTTTGTGACGGTTGACTGCTGTTGAAGTGCAGTTACGGGCCATCTAGACTTCTAGCACAAAGTTGGTAGTGCAGTTGAGCGTGCGGTTCCACTATTTTTAACGGAAGGATTTATGCACATTCTAGAGTCATCGAAAGCTGCAGACTGGTTGTCTTTTCAGCTCAAAAATGCAAGGCCCAAAAAACTCCTCCAGTGTGTAATCACACTTTAAAAAATGAAAATTTTAAACATGGCCATTTAAATGCAGCTTTAACATTTTAGCTAGGGAAACTATTATGTGTTTTCAATGAGCATATATTCCAAAATATTATTGCAGTGTTACCTTACCTTACCTCTGGCTCCATTGCCACCACCGATGTCTTAACCGTTTTGCAGATTCAGGATATTTGTCCATCTGGATTGGCCAGGCCAGGTTGACGAAACTCTCGCCTTGATATGCTGAGATTGTACACTGAGCTGTGCATGTGTACTTAGTGTACATTCAAAAGAGATAACAAGCAGGAAAGTTTATTTTATCACAGAAAAAACATAGCATGCCCCTTCTGCCACAAAGAACCTGTCTGCTGACAATTTTAGATTTTTTGAGTTTAGTTCTACCTTAATATCTTTTAAAAGCCAAATAGTTTTTAGTTTTTTTGAACAGAAGAAGAAAGTGATAGAACCCCACTGAGGTTTTTAACATTTTCCGTGGCCTTGCTGGAGAAATTGACTCTATTAGTCTGTCCTTGTGGTCATTGTCATTAGGACTGAAAGTGAGGTGGAGTCCCAAATTTGAAGTTGTCACCAAAATCAGAATAGAAGGAAGTTTTCCAACTGGGATACCTGTGCCTGTGACAAATATCTAAGAAGGAGATTTAGAAGGATGTACTTTTATCAACTATTTATATAAAATATTGTCCACTTCTTCTTCTATTATTGTTTTTAGTGAGTCAAGTGACTCACTGATCTGCCTAATAGATAGGGGAAGTTAGACACAACCATTGACAGCACTTTGAAGTAGGAACATGTGTGTAAAAAGCATTTATGGCTGACCACATATACATAAATAATTACAATCCATACAACAAAACATTACACACACTAGATAAGATTATCTATAATTCATGCAAGCATTACCATATATAACATATTGAAAGAAGTCGTTGAGAAGACTTTTCATTAAAAGAAGTATTTGTTTATTGGAATTTTCCTGACACACATAAACTTGTCTGCAGTGGGTTAAGGGCCATGTAATGTGTTTACCACCTATCTGCAGCTATCAGTTAAGTTGCAAGTCTCTTAAAGGGAACCTCTGAATAAAACCAGAATTTAATGTTTTCTATGTGTAGCACACAAACCACACTAAATGCTGGAACTCTTCCTGGCAAATAACTTTGGTTAATTCCTCCACAAAAGACACTGAAACCAACAGGGATGTTTGCAGCCATGTATCAGCATTTATAAAAGCTTTTAAATACTTCCATTATCCATAAATTTCCACATTTGGCTTTTAAACACTTGCTTTAAAATGTCTCTAAATTCTAGTTTAAAAAAGTTGAAGCACTTCTCTGCACAATTACTTTATATTTCATACAAACTTCTTAAAACTGTGACATTCAGAACCTCAAATACCATGGCTTTGGTTTTAGCTCTTAGGAATACTGTGTTAAACATACAGTGTAAATAGCAAGGTTCTGGCCTGGATGACCTCCGAAGGCAATAACTGTGCACACAGAGGGAAGGACTATGAAAAGAAACTGCATGCTCTAAAGTATGGTCCTGGGCAACTGATCACCCCTTCTGTAATCAACCAAACTCTTAGTGGGAGTCTGAAAAGAAGCTACGACCTTTCATAAATAAAAAAAACGGTGAATAGAGGAATGTATTTTGTAAAGAAATACAACCAGGGTCTATAGCTGGTGACAAATGAACAGCTGCAATCTTGTAATGTACATTATAAATAATTTAAGATGTGCTTTGGAGAGATGAAAATAATATTGCAGACCAATATTTTGAATAAATACTAGAAAAACATAAATCATATTCTATTGATATATTCAGAAAAGATATAATTATATACTGTGCACAAATTAACTGACATCTGAATGGCAATAGCACAGTATTTATTCATGGATTGTACAGCCTCATAGCTGTTATTTGGACCAAGTCCAATAGCCAGATAGGAGTCCCATAGACAGATATGGGGCTGAACTTCACGTGCATGACGATCCTGTGGACTGATGTAAAATGAAATCTGCGTGTAATCTAATGTACCGTAATTAAGACTCTGTTAGGTGGGTTAGATTAGGTATATTTTTACAGATGACCATTATTCTCAATGCTCTTTCTCTATCAACCCCAACTCCTTTCTTTTGCAGTGTGAAGAACATGTTAATGTAAGCCCTGGCCAGGTTGTCCACAATTCTTGTACTTTTCAAGTTTAGGAAAACTGTGAAATGAGATAAGATAGCAATTCAGAATATGTAAGAACTGTTGTATGCTGTGTACGTTAAATATATTCTCCAGTTATCAGACATTTGGTTAGCGCAGCAAGAGCCTGTATACCTTTATTGTGGAAACAACCACATTCACTGTCTATAGGATTGTGATTCCACAAGCTCATGGAAGACCTCCCCAACAACTGGTTTCACTTGTTACAGTTCCAGGGGTCTCCTGAATATGGGGAGTATCTCATTGAATCTTAACAATATAAATGTATGGGAATAAGGCAGCGTACACATGTGCAATAGTTCTCGTCCGATAATCGGCTTAGGGCTGATATTGGACGAGAATCTGGCGAGTGTACAGCTCTCGTTGTCCATCATCCTGGCGGATCCTGGATGACAAACGATCATAATGGAAGTGAAGGGGAGAGCGTGCAGCGGGGTGTCGCTCCGTTGTTCTCCCTCTCCCCTCTCCATAGAGCAGAACAGTGTTGTATGTACATACGGTGCTGCATGCATCATGCAGTCGTTTGTTGTTGGAAAGGATCGTGAAAGATCCTTTCCAACGACAAATATTGCACGTGTGTATGTACCCTAACTGAGGCTTGCTGGTTGTGGAGATTCCCCTTGACGATTGGATTGAATAAGGAACTTGTAAGCTACATAAACGTACAAAACCCATAACCTTTTCTGTGACCCTTCCCTTACTTTCCCCCATGTTTTTACCCTTTGTATATTGGTTTTACTTCTTTCCCTTTTTCAGTTTTTATGTATGATGATGATTATATATACAGCTCAAGATTGTTCAATGTTGGTTTTTATGTATACTGGAATTCTATGTTATTAGTATCTGTTATGGTTGTTTAATAATTTTGAAAAATGCAATAAAAAAGATGTTTAAATATATGCTCCAGGGAAAAAAGAGGATATTTAATAACATGAAAAAAAGTGTTTCCTGGCATTACAGGATGTAAGGAAAATTATAGGACTTCATGATAACTGTCCTGTTTGATGTATTGGTTATTACTTTGCTGCAGTTCTACATTCCTAACTTTCTAATATTTACAACCCACATTGATATTTGAAGTAGTGTTTTAAATTATGTGATAACATAATCAAATATCATATAGCAGCATTGTCAACTTTAAAATCGAAAGTTCCAGAGAGATGGAGTGTTCTATGCATTCCAGCATTTTTGGGAACAATGACCTCTTGTCTGACTTGGACAGTATGGTTCCATAAAAGGAATCTTTATGGATTTTGTACTTATGTAACAACACTGAATGCCAATCTAAAGGCTGCTGGTTCCTAGTTGTTTACATGCAGCTCAGCCCTACAGACTTTTAAGGGACTGTGTTCTAGGACAGCGGTCACCAACCAGTGGTCTGTGGACTGGTGGTCCGCAGTTCTGGCCGCTGCAGAAAAAGGACCCCGCTGGGGGGGCGCACTGACCATGTCCCTCATACAGATGGCAGGCTCAGGGCGATCTCTGGACACAACTGGCCCACTCTCCCATCACAGGCTTAGACCTGCGATGGGAGAGTGGGTGGGTTTTGGCATCATGACGTCATTATGGGGTAAGTTTGAGTGACACACGGCTCCCCACGTAGCCTGTAAATTTAGTGGCCCGTAGGTCCGAAAAGGTTGGCAACCACTGTTCTAGGACACTGCTTTAGAGACAGTTACAAAGAATTCAATGTGGCTGTACTGCACATGTGGGACTACTTTGGGCTGGATGTAAACAAGCAGAGGAAATGCCAGATGTAGGCTCTTCATTTTAGGTCAAGGAAAGGGAAAAAAAACATGATTGCCATGCATTATTTAAATGCAGATAGTTTTGCAATTCAAGTTATACTGAGCTGCTTCTGAATGGCTTTGAGTTACAGTTGAACTCACAATGACTTATGATGAGGAAAAGTTAAAAACACAACCAAAGTCTGTGTACAGCACATGACCTCCTTTAATCAAGCCCTTTTGTGGTTACTCTTCAACATCAGTATGTGCATTAGCTATCTAATGTCCAGAGCATAGAGGCGGATGTCATCTGAAAAACTCTTCATTTCCTGTTACATGTTTAAAATTGCATGCCTTATCATTTTTTTCTTCCAAGCAGTAAATTAGAAAAACAAAAAGCATACCACTGGTAATTAGCTATTCTCATTTCATAATTAGAACAGTCATTTGAGTTCTCATTAAAAATGCTGGTGCCAATTAATTCACACTTAATACAAAGATGCATGTACTGTAGGTAATATGAACAGATATTGGTGGGATTTATTTTTCATTTTAATGTGTTTTGCTAGTCAGAGAATAAAACCCAAGCATGAATGGTTGCTACAAGACACATCTCTATTGTTTTCTTTGACATTTGCAAATGATTCTTACATCTTTTACAAAGAGTATGTCTCTTTGCATTTCTACATTGTATTCACTTATCCCAAACTGTGCTCACTGTACAATGAAATATTTTACTTTTCTTTGCATGGTCAGCAAGGATAGCACCCTCTGCTGGTACTCCCTCCTGATCCTCTCTAAAATAACTTTTTTTATTACTTATTCCTCCAGTTTTTTATAGGCTAATATTGTTCTCCACAAATCCCTTCTGTATAATTCCACTGCTTACAAGGAAAGAACACAATGGGCTTTCATGATGACGTTTATGCTTTTTTCTTTAATAACATATACCACAGGATCTACCGAGTAGTAGTATAGTGCTCATTAACAAATTGCAATGACCTTACTAGTCTCTAGTCTAGATGTATACTTCTCTATTAGAAATGGAAATAACAATTTATTAAATAATATATATAATTATACATAGTAATAGGCATGCTGGTGCTCACAGAGAAGTTAGCAGGTGCAGAGATTATGAGTTAAGGTGTAAAGCAATAGCAAAGAATGAAAGACAATTATTACATTTGGCATAAAAATATTTATTTAGACATAAGGCACACTTAAAATTTGCCCCTAAAGAGATGTATTCATTGGTAGCATTGACTATTATGCATCTGCGGTGAACAATGCAGGTGCAGCCCAATGGGAAATGAATAGCAATCAACTGGCCAAACAGAACATCTCCATAATCTGTAAATGATGAACTGAAGAAGCAATGCAGAAAGCCAGGGCACAATTTCATAGAATAATTGGCATGTCCAGCTCTGTTTGATTAACTACTGATAGATAATTAACCTCCATACACAACCTTCTCCTTTCTAAATCTCTGAACTTTCTTGCTCTCACTGAAATTTGGCTTTCCTCCTCTGACTCTGCTCATGCTCTCTCCTATGGAGGCCTGCACTTTACACATACCCCTAGTGGTGTGGGTCTCATTCTCCTAACTAACTGTACATACAGAGTCTTTTCTACCCTGCCCTGACTCCCTCCTAAACCCCACACCTGCTCCCCCCACAACATCCTTCTCTGCCCAAGGCATTGCCACCTACTTTAGAGATGAAATGGACAAAATCAGAGATGATGTCTCTGCCCACCGAGGCACTCCAACCATATCCACCCCTTCCACTTGTTACTGTGGATGAAGTCTTCTCTCTTCTCTCATCATCTCTATCTACTACCTGTCCACTTGACCCAATTCCCTCTGATCTACTCTGTGCCCATTC
>NC_092861.1:39939731-39944708 GCF_032062135.1 Pyxicephalus adspersus | reverse complement strand
TAATAATATCCTAAGGCTTGGATGATCTAAAACCTTCACTGACATATACACATATTATACATACACATACATTTTTAGGTAAAACATACATTTGTGATGTCTGCCTTTAATGGCCAAAATATATTTACATAAATTTGGAATTTCCTAATATTATGACTGATCAGATCTGACCTGGAATATAAAGCTTGCTTGCATATATTCATGATGCCCCTGACGTATCATTGCTTGGTCCTATTTATCTGCATTGTCCATCAGCAGATGTTCAAGTAGACAGACATTCTGTAATTAATCACTAGCTGAATAATTAAAAATAATCAATGCAAAGTGAGCTGTCTATGTTTTGGCAGAAGCATGTGCACTGTTTGTTTGAATACCTCTCTCTGATATAATGATATTGCTGCTTGTTGGTTAATATAGAAAAGACTAATTTAATTTTAAGTAATAGGTTGCTACTGTGATTTAGGTCTCATGTTGGGGAAAATAAGGTTGCCTATTTTATTTATTACAGACAAGGAATCTGGACATCACCAATCAGTTTTTCATATCAGGAGCTTTTTTGAATCTTCCTGACCAAAGGTTATAAAGGGAAAAATGTGTGCTACATGGCAGGATGTTCTAATAAATCCAGAACATTACACAAATGCTGAAAAATGCAGCTGTCAAAGGTCTTAATTGTCATGCCATCAGACGCCATGCAAATACAGCGCCCTGTGTGTTTGTAGATAGCAATATGAAAGCCTAATTATCCTGGCCCCTGCTAGGTCCAGGGCTGTATTAAGACCCTGAGCAAGATGGCATTTGTAAGGTGAGAAACTCACAGTGTGTATTGAAATCAGAGTGATCAATCTTAGTACAAGAGAGGAGTCTGCAAACTGTGCAGGACTGAAGATAGGGGTGGAGTTTTGCTTTAAATCCCACTTGTAGTCTTTGATCTCTCATCTAATTTTTTATGGCTCCTGGCAGTGATAGCATTGAATCAAACAAGTATCTGGTGCAGATGGCATACTTGTTCTCCTTGTTGGCAGTAACTGCAGTTGACAAAAATCTGAATGTAAAGGAAGCATAGCTGCCACTACATAGGACCCTCAGGCACATGTCCCACTTGGTGCACCCCAGGCTGGTATTGGGGGAGCATGAATGCCACCTGGGACAGTGACGGAAATCAGCAGGCAGTGGGATAGAAAGTAAGAAAGCAGATGTGATCCCCATCAGTGGTAATGCGCCCAAAGGAAACCAAAGTTGCAATGTAATAAGTATAATGTGCAAGTGTCTGTAGTCACAGTGATGAAGTCTCCTGATACCCTGGTTCCCATTCGGTGCCACACCAATGCCAGCAGGCTAAAACTTGGACTCTACTCCAGATTGGACACAGATCCAGGACACCACAGGTGTTACAGTAGTACCCTGCGGCCATTACTAAGGCGTGAATCAGGCAGCCATTCTTCACTCAGGGACTTATAATGAAAATCAGGACATATAGGACTTTGGTTGTGTAAGCACAGGACATTGCTAGCTGTAATGCATTGACAACAAGGATCTTCTCAAACATGATACAGCAAATTGCAAATGTCGTATTTGTCCCACTCAGTAGTGCCTTATCCCAAAGCCTATGAGAAGCATTGCATACATCTTCCTCATAATGTTGTAGGGTTTCCAGGATGGGTAGCACAGCTTTGTGAATGCTGTACATGCAGCAAATCTGTCTTGTGTCAGATAACCACTTTAGTTCTATTGGAACAGTTCTTGGCATCATTTTGCATTGGTGCAAAAAGTATAGCTGAGCCACCAATAAAATGATATACTGTATACTCTGTAGTAATGAGAAGAACTCTTCAGCCATTTGAACATTTGTTAACACTGGACCACAGGATTTAATGTATGACTGTAATAGTGCACATATCTGATCTGATGTGCTTTCTGCTGCAAGTTGGCAATGTTCCACACTGAGCAATGTATTTAATTTACACCCAGCCTTTATCAGATTCTATCCAGTCATGTCTGCAAATATCAGCCTGTGCCTGAGCCCCCAATTTTATTTATGCAGTTCAAATATAGGCTCTGGCCTATGCAAACTATGTTTTTTTACAATGTATGTTTGTTGGTCCAAGCACAGTTACAATATATACTGTGAGAAGGTTCAATTGTTATTTCATCATGAAAAAAAAAAAAAAACGCTCAATATGCAGCAATCGGGCACATTGCTATTACATAGTCTTGTGCCCTATCACCCTTCCCATGTGCCCGCTTTGTGCCCCCCTTAACTTTCTGGACCTTGAGCTGCCACTGACACAAAGCAATAATTATACTGGTCTAGCCCTGAAGCTCTCAAAGAAAAGATGCAAATCACAGGTATAATTTGTAAAGTTCTTTGGAAAATATTAACATATTACAGCATGCTATAAACAGCAGCATGGTCCTTTAATTGTCCCTATACTTGTCTCCATCCATGCCCCTATTTATTCCTTACAAAGATCCCACATTCTAGACAACTTCCAACAAACACCTAGTGTCTCATATGTGATGTGGAACCTCCAGGACATAAAGGCCAATGCACAGCATGCTAATTATACCAATTAGCCAGTGTTTCATCTGTGCCTTCTAATCCCTGGATAATATGTACACTTGGAAGCTAAGCTCTCTCATTTTTCTTTTGTCTGAGTTGCTGTTTGTCATCTGCTGCTGATTTCAACTTACATCCCTAATATATCCAGCTGTGTTCTATCACTGGAAGGATGGGAAACTTGTGTGTGTGTGTGTGTGTGTGTGTGTGTATGATCTCTTATTAGCTAAATAGATTTAAATCAGTTATAGAGCTCTCATGCTCCCTACCATTGTCCTTACTCTGGGGAGTACAGATCCTGCCAATAACATGTCTCTATATGAACCGCTATCAGGACTACTAATTCATGCCCTGTGTGTGTCATCCTCATCCTTGCGTCACTACCTCTGACTCATTGCTCCTAATATATGTATATCAGAGATTAGCTAAGGTCCTTACAGACATCTCATGGATGCCAGATCATTGTCAATGGAAATTGTTTTTCATGATTATTTCCAGTGACAGCTGACTGAATGAGTGCTGTACACTGCTCAACTAAGGTGGGGGTGCATAGCAGTCATTCCCAATTGGTGATTCATCAATTTCCTTTTTCCAAATTTTCACCTGAGATTAGCATGACTGTCCATCTTGAGTGAAGAGCTCTGAATTATCTCAAGTGTTTATGAAGCTTGAACTAAACTTCTACTTTAAAAATGAGTCACCATGCATGGCTTTATTGCAGAAATTGGCAGGTAATCTCCACTCTGCAATAAGCGTTCTTGTCTGCCTGATCAACCACTTCAGCTTCTTCCCCTGAGGTTTGAATGAACTCCCGGGGTCCTGCAAGTTGAATTCTCCCAGCCCAGCCACTCAAAACAGCCAAAGATAGCACTTTGCAGTAGGTATCGGTGGGTATTTCCTGCACATGCATGGATAAAACAAGGAGAATACACATGTATATGTGTTGTGCTGTAACTTTGCTCCACAAACAGATTATGGATGTTAGATAAACCCCCCGAAGCTGTATGAGGATTAGCAGAATAGGATTAGACTAGGAGTTGACTGTTCTTATAAATCAATAGAACACTGCACCCTCTTAGGGGAGTCAGCCGTCTGGTATATAGCAGTGTGGAGGTGAGCGGGACACATGGTGCATCTGCTGGGGCCCATCACACAATGGCTGCATGATACAAGAAAGATCATTTGTCATTTAGTACAATAAAGTGACCACAGGCATCCAATCAAACCGGAATTATTGTCGCTGGAAATGATCATTAGCAATCATCCCCCGTGTCAGTAGGAATGAATGAGCAATGTGTAGTTACTGGCATTGTAAAGGTATCTAGCACGATCCCAATGAAGTTATAAGATGAGGGTTTGTGCTTATTCCTGAGTGCAATCAATGATCCATCCTGTAACTGTTTTGTTCAAAACTTGTCAGTTTTTTTCATGTTCTATTGGGAAGATTTCCATTCATTTCCCTTCCTTCAGATGCAACAAGAAATGAGAGAAAATCTCTGCAAAGTATCAGTAGTGCCCATCTTGGACAGTTGTCTCTCTAATAAATCTGAGGATTACCCCTCACTCTTCATCGGTGGTAAACCTATAACACTTCTACTAGTCTATCCGCACTATCAGATCCTTCCTGTTCATGGAGGATCCCCGTACAATGAAGGGATGACTTCTCATCAATCAGCACTACTGGAAGGATGGAAAGCCTGATCCTGTAAGAACACGCTGCTGGATTTCTATGACTACTGGCGCATTTTACAGATTTCATTAGTCACTTATTAGGCAGTATAAAGAGGATCCTTAGTGCCATGGCAGACATTGGGGTGCATACAACCCCCAGCATGATCAGTAATATTCTTAGAATGACTGAAATATCTGGATGCTTTATGTGCCCAGTCCCATGTTACCAGCAGGACACAGAGCTCAGTTATAGGCATGCTGCAGCCTGGATTACTATATACCCAGCATGCCGAACTGCACCAATACTGCAAGCTGGAGGACACTGTATACTTGACATGCCGAACTGCTCCCATGCTGCAGTCAGGACTTTATAGAATCTATTGTATATACACAAACTGCAAACTACAGCACGTGCTGTCCCCCAGAGGGTGCAGCCTGGACTGAATGGGGTACATGTGGAGCCCCCTGGGGGATGTAGCCTGGACTACATAGGGTACTTGTGGAGCCCCCTGGGGGATGTAGCCTGGACTACATAGGGTACATGTGGAGCCCCCTGGGGGATGTACCCTGGACTGCATGGGGTATATGTGGTGCCCCCTGGGGGTTGTAGCCTGGACTGCATGAGGTATATGTGATGCCCCCTGGGGGGTTGTAGCCTGGACTGCATAGGGTACATTTGGTGCCCCCTGAGGGTTGCAGCCTGGACTGCATGGAGTATATCTGGTGCCCCCTGGGGGATGTAGCCT
>NC_092861.1:39930756-39938712 GCF_032062135.1 Pyxicephalus adspersus | reverse complement strand
CTTGGAATGCATGATGTACATGTGATGCCCCCTGGGGGTTGTGGCCTGGACTGCATAGGGTACATGTGATGCCCCCTGGAGGTTGTGGCCTGGACTGCATAGGGTACATGTGATGCCCCATGGGGGTTGCAGCCTGGACTGCCTGGGGTACATCTGGAGCCCCCCCGGACTGTATAGGGCCCATGCCGCGCCCCCTCTGGCCCCATCCCCCGCTCTCCTCAGCCTCCCCATCACAGTGAGAAGAGTTCGCAATGCATAGAGACAGCTCTGCATAGACGGGGTGGGCGTGTCGTGCTGAGTGACAGCTGTGTCGGCCAATGATGGGGCGGGCCGGGCAGTGACATATCAGCATCCCCTGTCCATATTGTGGCGAGCAGTGTACGGAGCGCAGTGTGCGGGGAGGCAGCGATCGGAGGACTCGGCCATCACACAGCGGGGTGACGGCGGCTCCGGTACTGATGGGCAGCCGCTAAGCTCAGAGCCGCGCCTTCTCCGGTGACCGCTCCGCCCCGGGCTATGTCCCGTTCCATGGTGACCAGGACGGGATCTGCGAGAAGTTTTCCCGGCTCCGGAAGGGGATTGGTGGGATTTCCTTCCCTAACGTGCGTCATGATCCCCGCACGATGAGATGCAGGCAGCGCTGATCGCGCCGGGCTGACGGATGGGGATCTGGGCGAGCTGCCCCCGACATGAAGCGCAACTCCTAAAACTTTCCCATGCATGGCGGATTGTCCGATCGGCCGGCTGCATAGCGCACTTCACATAACGATCGTTATCGGCTGCCCCCAGGATGAAAGTGTTCCGCAGAAAGGCGATCATCCTGTGCCTGGGCTATGTGCTGCTGCTGGTGCTCACCATGCTCAATCTGATGGACAAATGGCACAAAGAGCCCCAGCAATGTAACGAGCAGGTGCGCTATACCCCGTACCGCTCCGATGTCCGCTCCCTGTACCGGCCCTCCCCCCCCAGGAAGCGGCAGCTGCTCTATGTCTTCACCACATGGCGCTCCGGGTCCTCCTTCTTCGGGGAGCTCTTCAACCAGAACCCCGAGGTGTTCTTCCTGTACGAGCCGGTGTGGCATGTGTGGCAGAAGCTTTACCCCGGGGACGCCATGTCTCTGCAAGGAGCTGCCCGCGATCTCCTCAGCGCCCTCTACCGGTGCGATCTGTCTGCCCTGCAGCTCTACAACACAGCCGGGGCCAAGAACATCAGCACGCTGGGCATCTTCGGGGCCTCCACCAACAAGGTCATCTGTTCTGCCCCCATCTGCTCGGCCTATAGGAAGGAGGCAGTGGAAATGGTGGACGAGAAGGTGTGCAAGAAATGCCCCCCGCAGAGCCTGAGCATGCTGGAGGAAGAGTGCCACAAGTACAACACCGTCGTCATTAAAGGGGTGCGCATCTTTGACATCAACGTGCTGGCTCCATTGATGGTGGACCCTTCCCTGGACCTGAAGGTCATTCACTTAGTCCGGGACCCCCGGGCCGTGGCCAATTCTAGGATCAAGTCCAGGCACGGCTTGATCAGAGAGAGCCTACAGGTGGTCCGTAGCCGGGACCCCAGGATCCGCCGGGTTCCTTTCA
The DNA here is from genome assembly GCF_032062135.1 of Pyxicephalus adspersus. Lineage (NCBI taxonomy): Eukaryota > Metazoa > Chordata > Amphibia > Anura > Pyxicephalidae > Pyxicephalus > Pyxicephalus adspersus. The sequence goes on along the minus strand of NC_092861.1, from coordinate 39,937,129 downwards.
TCGACCCCGGACACAAACTGAACAAAAAGGACGGCTCTGACTATCACGCCATCGGAGCCATGGAGGTGATCTGTAGCAGCATGGCCAAGACTCTCAGGACTGCCTTCAACCCACCGAGCTGGCTCAAAGGGAACTACATGGTGGTCAGGTACGAGGATCTGGTGGTGGATCCCATTAAGACCCTAAGGCAGGTCTATGGCTTTGTCAATCTTTCCGTCAGCCCCGAGATAGAAAAATTCTCGCTGAACATGACGAGCGGCCCCGGCTACTCCTCCAAACCCTTCGTGGTGTCTGCCCGCAATGCCACCCAGGCGGTCAGTGCTTGGCGGACAGCGCTGACCTTCCTGCAGATAAAACAGGTGGAGGAATATTGCCAGGTGGCTATGGACCTGTTGGGTTACCAGACCGTCTCCAACCAAGCAGAAGTCAAAGATCTTAGTAAATCGCTGCTAAGAAAACCCATGTTATGAACTTCTAATGCTGATTGACCCAATGCTTGCAACACTTCCCAACAACCAAATGTCCGCAGTTGTCTTTTCTTCCAGTAAACTCATGCCACGTCTCCACAATTCATCCGTTTTCCATAGAATTATAGGGGGGGGTTGGTGTCCGATGTTCTGTTTCTCCTCAGGGCCCATTGATTTGATATGATGAAGGTAAAAGTAGATGTGATTGGTCCCTGAGTTATTTCCCCATAACATTGCTCCATAAGGGGTTAATCTGGAGAACATAAATTGCTGGATAGTTTAATCTTTATTTTACAGCCAATCACAAGTCTTCTTTCTGAACATGTGTTTGCTGCTTTACACATCATCATTGCTCTTTGCAGTGTTGTATTGAGGAAGCTTTTTGGCTGATCAATAGGGATCATCCTTTCAGTGTGCCCTGAGGACCTATGTAAAATCTACATCCAATTCTCCCCTCCTACATGGGAAATGGGCTTCTGGTCTTGTACTGTCACATCTCATATTCTTTGGTTATAGACATGGAAATGGTCTTTGTTTAGTTTATTTGGTGAGAGTTTTGTTTACATGATGACTGGAGAGCAGTGAATCCCCCGTACGGCATGCTTTGGTGCAGTGGGGCATTATAACTGTACAGTATGCCTGCTTGGCAAACCAATAAATGTGCTGTTATAACAACACCAAACTTCAGTTTTCTTTTGTCATTTTTCTTGCATTTGTGGTGAAAGCGATACAATAATGTCTCACATTTTGTCATTATACCTCCTGAATCCCACAGAAATTAGCGTCTGCTCCTTTAATCTAGAATGACGGCATTCCCACCTGGTAGGTGATCAGGGTTTGTATAAGGAGCTGCTTTGGTGAACTCGTTTAGTAATTATCTATTAGTGTGATATTTGTTACCTCCGGCTGAGTTCAGATCATATCGGAGAGGAACGGATTCACTAGAAATCAGCTTGTCCTATATGCTGCATTGCTCAGCTTCCAGATCAATGAATGAGAAAATGTGATTACTGGATATTGATTATATATAATGTAAGAGCAATCTTTTTACCTTTTCTATAATCAGGAAAGTCAGTGATGTGCAACACGGTATATATTCTGAGTTATGCAGAACCATGACCTCTGATTGGTTGTTATCACTTACATTTAGTATTTATGTAGTTATTTAATAGCTGCTGGCTACCATGAATGGAAAACTTGTAACGTCTGAGTTTTGCTTCTATTTGTAAATGATAATATAGATAACTTTATTCAGTTTCTGAATTTACAATTGCACTGATATTTTGCTACTATCTGTTCCACCTAAAGGGTTACATTTTATTTATTTTAGCTGTTGAATGTCATTTATACTTAGCATTTCTGTGTGTGTTTCTCTTCTATTTGGTTTAGCAGGAACAGAGAAATGCAGTAAGTTGCTGTTGTCCATAGAAACTAATGCAAATTTACTTTTCTTCTCTATGCTAGTGGAGTTGCCAATTTACTGCTGTGCGTATTATACATTTCCAATTTTACATTAATTCCCAAACTTCCTACTTGGATGAATGGCACACAGATCTGTGTGTGGAGGTATATAAAACACAATACGATATTCTTTCTCTGTTATATGGTATCAGATTGTGAGACTGCTATATTGGAGTGATAACAGGACGAGGGAACAATGTGTGATATTTAAGGATTCATCATTTTGGTCATGTTACTTGCTTTTAGTTAAAGTTGAATGTAAATTGTCTGGAAATTGTGTAGCTTACTGCAGACCTACCTGCGTGGTATATGGCATATTCTGCATGGTAATAATAATATGGCTGAAATCTATGTAATGGATATACCCCAGCAATGTGCTCTGTGTCCCACTGCAAGAGTTCTATTTCTAGTTTTTATCTAAGGACCCCCTCACTCCCCCAGCAGCCGCATGCATTCTCCTCCAGCGGGGATTTGTCCTGACCTACAATACAGAACTGCCGGTCCCCTTCTAGCTGTGGTGATATTAGGGGGGTTGTAAAGTGGTTTAGGGGAAGCAAACCTGCAGGAGGGAATATAGAATGGAACCCTTTTTTTTTTCTTTTTTTGTAGTAATAATTATTATATATAATGTATTTTTTAATATCTGTAATATGGGGGAGCTCCACTACACAAGTAACTTCCTTTCCCCCAACTTATGAGAAGCTGTTGTCAAAGAGTTTTAAAGCATATATCAGGGCAATGCACAGCAAGGGTTAAGTGTTCATGAAGGCGGGAGGGGGCTTTAATACACTTAGGCTGTAATGCATGTAGGCTGACAAAGTTTAGAATAAACACTAGAAACAGCTGAAACATACAACAACATTTTGTTTAATACATTTTAGATGAATTATGCAGAATGTTTTGGCATTGAAGCAATCCCTTTTTATGGGCTGGATGAAGTTAATAACCATAAAAACTTTTAGCATGACTTGGATCCCTTCTTTAGACTTTATAGAATTCTGAGGAAGGGAGCAAAGTCGTTCTAAAAGTTTGTGTAACCTATGGAATCTGGACCACCCAGTGTGCTAAAACTACAATAAGCAAAGTCCCACAGAACTCCACACAACAATGTACATACAAATCTCATTTATTCTAAGAAGCATATTAGAAAAACATGGAAATGTTATATCAACAAGTACAGTGCAATGCAGTATTGCTCCTGATACATGGAGGGCATCTGTGTATTATTATATTGCTTTGTTTGGAGTGGATCGGTCGTTTTCAGAAGTGTTCTTGATATCACCTTTGTATATTTTTCTTACAATAAATTATATAGGAATAATAAAGTGTTCATACCTTTCCTTTTGTGGTGCAGTATTGGATAGGACTGTTTTGTTGTAATTGGCTGGCTGATGGAGACTTCTTAATACTTCATATATCCGGCAATTATGATACAATACTGTTTTATTGATGACTTTCCTAAGTTACCATTAGTTGCTAAGGTTCCAAGCCAATGCTGATTTATTCTCTGTGATTTGGAGTCTGCCGATCCTTGTGGCAGATGTTTGCACCCGATCGTGCAGGTTTTATTTACCTGGTTTAATCCAATTGGGGAATTCCTTGTTGCATTTCAAGCCATCTGACGCTAATTAGGGAAATGCTCACCAGGGAAATAGTTAGCCTAGCTCAATGGGTTACAGCTTGTTGTTGTAGTAATTAAAGCTGAACTCCAAGCAAACAGAGCTGAATATACAGCTGCAAAACACATTCATGAACTGTTTGTCTGTCCTGTTCATAAAGCTTTGTCAGGTAGCATAAATGCCAATATTACCATTTCCTTTGTGTGGCCCACCGTCTGATGATGAGGAAAGTGAAGGATCTCTCCTTTAGTTGACACAAGTGCTATTATCAGAGCTCAGCTAGCTTGTAGTGTTGTTTTACCCTCCCCCGATTTTTGGTGCTGCTTCTCCCACTCCCAGTTTGACTGCTGCTTAAATGTTGCCATCCTGAATGCAGGCTAATGCATCCTAATGTATAAAGGAGCACATTAAAGCCAAACTCATCTCAAATTACGAATTATACAATTTTTAAATCTATCTGGGGCCTTTTTACCTGCCAGTGGATTTGTATTTCTGTCCATCCAATCCTGAGTTTCAGAGCTCACAACAACCGTTCACTGTTTGGTAGGAACCTCATTTTAATGTTCTCTAAGTAAATAACACAAGTCTTGTTTTCTCCACTCCCAGATGGTGAATGGACAGTGAAAAAGAAGTAGCAGATTGATGAGGCCCTCTGTAACTCATGCTACTTTTTGTCACTAGTATGAGGCCTGCTTTAAAGAGAAAAAAAAAATGGTTAAAAAAAAAAGGAAAGAGAAACTTGCCTACAAAAAGCAGACAGTGGAGTTCCACTTAATGGTAATGTTCAAAACACAATATTGTACTTCCAATGTGAGCAACAGAACATTTCTTTAGTGGCTTCAATGTGTTTCTTCGCAGGTTTCAAGCTGAAAGACAGTTATTGATGTAGTAAAAAATACAAAACTATGAATGCATTTTGCATTGTAATTACCTAAATGAAACCTGATATTAGCATTTTGCAGCCGCTGCATGGAAAAGTTTAGATTGGGAGAGTGAAATGCACTGCAAGAAGCCAGTGTTTAATATGCTAACTCTGAGCATACTGATAGAAGGAGAAAGCCGAATTTCAGATGAGCTTATTACTGTGCTGCTTCTCCTTTACTGTCCTGTCATGGCTGGGGCAGGTCCATGACAGCCTGGGCTCAATGTAGTTGGGTTGAATGATGGCAGTCAAAAAAAACTGGAAAAACCTAAGGACATCTTGTGGTGGAAAAGAAGAACTGCATGAATCAAAGATTAGTATTTCTGCAAAAGTTGCTTTTTGATTTTTCTTTTAATATACTGCTAATTTTCTTCCCCCATCAGAGCTCCGCTTTAGGCTATTCACCTGGGCTGGGTGAGCTTCACATATTCTAGGTTTCACATACGCTCTCTTTAGCTATTGTTTTTGTGGTTTTGGTTGAAGCTATGCTGAGCTATGAAATCTTGAACCTGTTTGATCTGTTTGTACATGTCCAGGTGCATTTTTTGTGTTCTTTCATATTGTAGTCGATGGTTTTAATCAATGCTCTTGAAAATCTGATGTGCTGACGTTTAGCTATAATTTAGTTACTCTGTGATGACTCTTTCCTTTTTCCTGCCGGAGGCTTTTAAACCTTTAGTTTCCCAGCAATTCTATATTATCAAAGTGACAGAGTGCCGACCACTGTAAGGATTTATATAAAGCTGGTCTGGGCAATTCAGGATTAATCTAAAGAAATGGCATGGCCACTGGATCAATAAAGCTCGAGAACCCAATAAATTTAACCCTTCTTTACCCTGGGGCTGACCTGCTGGAATTGTTTGTCAGTATTTTACCCATAAGTAGTAAGATTCATCACCTTATACCTTAAACCTTTAATTCTGAAAGGTGGAGGGAAGGGGAGATGACTGCACATGGTTCCTTTTTATGTCCTGTCGGATTGCTTTAAGTTTCGGATGGAGTAGGCAAGGATTAGAACTTCTTCATTCAGGCTTTACTTCCATTGGAGAATATTCTTCATTCTCATGTCAGTAAAAGATTGTCCCCCAGGACAGAAAGTGTGGAGAAATCTCTAATAGGTAACATAGACAAAGGTTTTTTTTTTTTTTTTTAGGGAGTAGTAGTAGTTCTGTTTTTCTATGGTTATCTGTTTCATTGTTGCATATTGTCATTTCTGTCTGCTTCTAACCTTACCCCATACTATCTACAACTAAAAAAAAAAGCAAGTAACTGCAGTAAAGTCTTGAAACATTTGTTTGATGACTTTATCCCTTTCCCTAATTAGCATGCTACTACTGGGAAAGGTAAAGGGATTTTGGTTAAATATAACTGTAACCTTCTCCCTGTATACATGGCACACATATAGCAAAGATCTGGTACCCACATAATGTGCTTTGATTACTGTGCCCCAATCAAGGGTATCCTGTAGATACCTTGGCACAAAAATATTTTTCAAAAATTAAACTCTTTCCTTGCATTATATTTATTGGGACACATACATTTCGAGAGCTGACCCTTTGTATGTGCTGCATCTGGCAACCAGGCTCAGTTAAAACAAATAATATAATAAATGATCTAAAGTAAGTAATGCAATGTCGCACATGGCATACAGGGCTCAGGAGCGTGTAGTGTATGGAGCGCGGGGGCTCTGGAGCGTGTAGTGTATGGAGCGCGGGGGCTCTGGAGCGTGTAGTGTATGGAGCGCGGGGGCTCGGGAGCGTGTAGTGTATGGAGCGCGCGGGGGCTCGGGAGCGTGTAGTGTATGGAGCGCGGGGGCTCGGGAGCGTGTAGTGTATGGAGCGCGGGGGCTCGGGAGCGTGTAGTGTATGGAGCGCGCGGGGGCTCGGGAGCGTGTAGTGTATGGA
>NC_092861.1:39920393-39930662 GCF_032062135.1 Pyxicephalus adspersus | reverse complement strand
GTATGCAATGTACAGAGTGCAGGAGCAATAAAAATATAGCCCTGCTCAATCTATCTCACGCACAGGCAGAAAAAAAATCCAACAAATTTCCCCCTTCCCTCATTGAACTTGCTCCTAGTTTTGTTATATGGTGCGACACAACCTTGTAGGATCAATTTTCTCAGCTTTTGGCTGCAGTGCTGTTAAGCAGTCGGGTATGAAAGAAATGGTTCAGAAACAGGGCAAAGTTTTAAAAAATATAATTATATGTAACATAACATAATAATAATATAATTTAATCTCGGGCAGTTGCATTGTTTAGACCTGAGTCACCCAGAAAGAAGGGAATGGATGTGTCGGGTGCTTGTGATGCCCATTTGTGGTTGACTGCTTTCCACCCCATGGGTGACTGAATCAGGAAAAATAAAGTAAAAGCAAAAAAAAAAATTAATATTTCTTACACAACTGCCATATAAAATTAAATTGTACAGAATTTTCTGTATGACTTGATGTAGAAATATATAGTGAGCCAGTTTCTTCTGTTTTCTCATCTAATTCCTTGAGAAGATGCAGACACATATAAATACATAATGTATACAGGAGAGATGGATCAGGAAAGGGCAGGCAGTGCTCCAATTACTCACAGCTTCAAATAAAACCTAACCTGAGATGCACTACTCAGACTTGGCCGCCATTGATGCCTGGTGCTAGGTTTCTAACTTCAGCTAGCAAACTAAATTATTTCAGAATTTTGCTGTGTGGTTTTATTTTTTTTTAAGTTAAAGTTTCAATATACACTAAATTAAATAAAGTATTCCCTGTGAGAATATCGTACCCACTTGACGTAATGGCAAGTCTGTGCCAAGACTAATAAAAATAGTCGGACATATTGTTGGCATTTCCAGATGGTGATCCCATGCTGCGATTATAATCCTGGATCCCTGCACAGACTGTAGTGCTGTAATAATATACAGGGAAGCTGTTTGCACGTAGTAACATAAAGATTTATATTCATCACTGCATCAAAAACAATTGTGTGGCTCTAATGGTGGTCACCATTCAGCTTTATCACACAGCAAATTTGCATCAATTCTATGTAAGAAGTCTATAATTTAGTTGAAATTGCATGTTTTTCACACTACTTTAAAGAGAAGCTAGGTATGGATTTTAGAAAGAACTTTCTATTTGTAAACTGATATAAGTGCAATCTTATCTCTGGAGAATGATGTGTGTGTTGTTACTCCATTTCTTTTCTCCCCAATTGAGTAGAAATAGTCAGTTTAGGGATATCTGGGACCTACATGAGTTCAGGGCTGATAATTGTTGCTGGAGGATGGTAAAACTGTCTATTGCAAAAACACCTTTTGTTTTTCATGTAATCTTTAAAGGCACTTTTTTATGTTGGTTTATCTTTGTCAACTCAAACCGTGGGCAGTGGCAGTACAGCCAAAAAGTTGAGTAATCCATCAGAGGTAAGGCTATGCTAATATAATATGTCAGATTGGGTTTCTACAGATATCCTCTGGTGTCAGAATCTCTAAGAAAATGACATAGGTCAAATGTTTCCCTTAGCAGACACATATCAATTTTCCAGTATGAAATTAGATGACCTAGTAATTTTTTTTCAATCTTTTTTACATCCTATCGCTGCTAATCTTAAACTTCAGCTTCACCTCCTCTCTACATGCACTTGTTGTCGTAATGGCTCCATATCATTGCATAGGGAGTGCGTTCTACTGATAATCATAGATTTAACCTGTGCAATCTTCTGTTGTTTTACACATTTCTTTACCAAGAGTGCCTAGGACAGGGTGGCAATGCAAGATCACAATTGGGAGACAATTGTAATTAATGGAGGACCTTGGTACAAGGGTAAATAGATAGTATACTAATATAAATTATACTAGTATAAATATGTAGTATTACAACTTTTTTTGGTTTAAGCCTGTGATTTCTATTGGAAACGCCCTACATCCAAAATACATCCAATTTTTCCAGTCTCAGATATTTTATTGGCTGTATCAACTCGCTATTTTTTTTTCTTTTAATATATACCATCAACAAGTTCAGGAGCACAGAGAATCTAGTTTTTTGCTTTAAAGGAAAACTTCACTTTCCAGCATATACAAATGCTACACAAGCCAAGGCCATGCCTACAATTGGGTGGGTGGTGCATATGGGGTTTCCAGTTGTTTTTGCCCAGGTCTTTTGAGAAAAGGGGCTTCATCACTCTGATGTGCCATAGTCAGCACAACCCATTAAATACAGTCAGAAGACGTAATTTAGAGTTCTTTAAAGTTTACCTTTTCGTTTAAATCTGCTGCAACTTTCCAAAGGTTATTGAAAATGTCGAATGCTCTGTACTCTGTTGGTGTTTTGAATGTTTTTGGATTCTTACATTTGTGATTGGTTCATGGATTTTTTTTTCAGAAGTTTGTGATAGGCTACAACTTAAAGCAGAACTAACCACTGCTATGCTCGCCTGTCCCTATTTGTTGCAGGTTGCCATCTTCTTCCTTGGTTGTCTGCACCTAGATGACATAACTCCCATGCAGTTGTGTGAGATCATTAAGTTGCAGGGTATACTGCAACCAAAGTTGAGCTGCATAGCTCAGCGTTTTTTGACAGCTACAGTGAGCGATCAGGTAAGAATGCTTATTGCAGAAGGGATATCGCATGTCACTTTTTGCAATAAAGCCCAGCCTGAAGGGCTATTTACTTTCCTTGCTAAATTCTATACAATGTACCAAGATTGATTTTTTTTTTCCCTCTCTCCACAATAGAAGAGTTATTTTTTTTAAAGTAAAAGTGAACCCTAACTGATTTTTTAAAGCCACATAGGCTTAAACTCCATGTGCCATTATGCCATAAAGACAAGATAATTTTTGCCCACCATGTTTTCACTAAAGGGTGTGTGTTCTTAGCTGGGAACAATTGTGTTATGCTTGTGGGCAGAAGGGAGTGCAGCTTGGAGAAGTTCCCCATTGTATGTTCATTTTTCTATTGTCCTAGTCTGTATTGGAGCCTAAAAACATACAAGTAAAAAGGTGCAAAGTTAACCACTCCTGAACAATATTTTAATTTCTTCTGCGCCATTTGCATGTAATGACACACGGATGTCGGCATTTACATAAACTTGATTAATTTATATGCACTGTTACTTTATAGTGCTTAGATCTGAAATCAGCAAATTCAAGACAAAGTTAATTCATTAGCACCAGAAGTTATTTGTGTTCCGAGCTGGCACGAACAGCAGAAAAACAGATGTGATGTTTTTTCTGTCCTGCATATTCAGATGTTAAAACATGCTGCGGAATGTTACAGCGAGATTTGATAACGAAGCTTATCTATTGCTATAACTTCCCAAAGCTACAGTGACAGCTTATGGCTTTGTCTTGTAACAGATGCATATGATAATAAGAAATGCTGGGACACAGAGCAGTCAATGGAGGTATTGGTACTGTTTTAGCAACATGGCACCCCAGACGTTTTGGTCACTGGTATGAGGTACCAGGAGCTGTCCTGTTCACTTTTTTCTTTGTAGACCATGTAACAAAGTGCACATTTGTGCCATTGTTGTATAACCACAATAAATTGGGATCAGGTTACCTTTTTCTCACTCTGATTCAAAACACTATTTCCAACAGCAGTACTATTGGGCAGCAAGCAAACCCTGCATATGTTTGTTATCCCATATTAAAATAATTGCTTGAAACCCCAAACTCTACAAATGGAAAGATATTACCCACTTGTAAAACTACTTAAGAATCCCTGAGGAATACCGTTGCAAAAAAATTGAAAGAGATCAGTATGGTACTGTCCTATAAGTAACCCATTAAAAGTAATTCCCAGGTTTTGGCTATTGGTTTAATAATTAAATTCACCATTTTACGCCAAAAATGTCCCAGGTGTATGATCAGCAGTTGTGCAGTGACTTTGTTACCCAGCCAAGTGCTTGTCAGGAAGGAGGCAAACATTACCTCCTTAAGAAGATGTATACCATAGGAACTCCAACCCTCGGGTGCCACATATAGGCCAGGAATTTTTGAATCGGAGTCAGATTGCAGAACTTGGTATTGGAAGGGCACAATATAACAAATTACTATTTATGAAAACCTATAATGCTGAGAGAGGTATCGCATATATAAAATGCACAAAGGTTCATTGGACTCCAATGTCTATTGGGAGGAAATAAGGTGATGGTTAACATGGGAACTTTGTTTTGTGAAATCGTTTAAGGTGGTACCAGGGCTTTGCGGTAATAGTCAAAATAAATAGCACTGCAATTTATGAAAGCACATATATAGTGGATATATAAACATTACTGCAATGTAAGAATGTAATTTTTTTTTATTTTTTTACATATTGCACTGCCAGCACTTTAGCAGCATGATTTTTGTGGCAACTTCCATATTTCCAATTGGCATGTGTTCTCTAAATCTCAGTTGGAGCTTCTGTTTAGTTCATATTGGCAACATGACATAAGGTAAGATTTTAGAGTACCAGTTGCTATGAGATACTGCTTATCCTTGCTCTAAAAATGTTTGACCAAATTCTAAAATATTTCACCTTTTCTCTAAATGTCTACCTGGTAAAGTTAAAGCATGAATTTTCCATCACTGCAGAAAATATTGATCAATTGTAAAACCCCAAACAATTGATTCAGCACCCTATGTATGGAAACATATTGTTCCCACTGTTAACTGCATTCTGGTAGACTTTATTCTGACTAACAAAATAGTAGTGCATTAGTTTACATCAGAAAGAAAAACTTCCATAAACGTAACCGCTACCCTCCCTGTATGAACCCCTAACCATAAATGAACCCCTAGGCTAATTCCTAACACTTAAACTAACACTTAAATCTTGCCTCACTTAAAGATTACGAGTTATACTTCCAGATCACAATGATACCATGTGGTTTTGTTTGCAATTCAATATTCCAATGCACTTTAAAATAAAAAAACAATTGTAGATCACTTCCTGTGATATGAGTTGCCTGTGGTTATATAAGTATCTGCCTTCGCAGAATTCAAATTCCTATTAATAATCTCAATCCTGGGGTGAACACCAAAACTTCTTGCCCGAGAAATCAAATGGGTAGTTCAGGATCAGGTCCTGCGGGGACATCAAGCTACCTCTTTTTGGCTATATGAGTGACTTCAAACTTTGTTTTGTTTGATTTTGAATTTATAAATATTTTTTTGTATTTAGGAGAACAACCCCCGACTAAACAATTAAATAGGATAAAAATGTCAGAGGACAATCGGCAATAATGCGGGTCGATGTATTTAGAACCCATACAGAAGACAATTCATTCTGGTGAAACTCTGTCCATGTGGTTGCCCGGAGTTGACCTTGACCTGACGGTGATGGTGCTTAATAATGAAATTTCTAATTTTCTTCCTGCCTACTAGTATGTTTTTATTTTATAAAAGAATTATAAAGTAAATTTATATCCGTGTGATTTTTTTTTTGATAGTTCACTGCAAGCAATTCCCCACATTGATGTGATAAAACAATAGAATTTCCAAAGAAGTTTACTAGTATGTCTGTCGTCATCTCTGATTGCTTTCCTCTTTTTTTCTTGGAGGTTTTCCAAGCAGCTGTAGATATCTCCCTTCAGTTATGCTGCTCCTTCTTGTGTAGTAGCAGGTGTTTCCCATCTTCTGACAAAAATTGTTTGTAATTCTTTAATTGTAAACTAATTGTAACTTGGAAAATGTTACACAATATGCAAAAGATTCAAATCTCACTGGGTGTACCTGCATTGGTGGGCACAGAACATCAAGTTGTGCAAAGTGGCAATAAGATGCACGAATGGATAGAACATGATTAGCTTACACACATTCCCACTTTATGCCTTTTATCAAGGTAGATCCGATGAGTTAATCTTTCCTCATACTTGGGGTCCTCTCATCAGTGTTTCATCAGCATAACTGGTCCTCTATGCACTCTTTACAGTTCTCTATTCAACATCCTTTTTTTGTGATCAGGTGTTCAAAGTGACTTCATTTTCCAGAGGGCTTGCTAATGCTCTGTACAGGTTCCGATTAGCTCTCTCTGGAATCTATACTAGCCTTATTACAAAAAGGGACTTTTGCTTACTTTAGAAACTGCAGCTTGGTATTGCGTGCTATTGTCCATAACCTGCCAGAACACTCAGATCTTTCTCCATCATAGATCCTCCTGTTTGTATTCCCCCTAGAATGCATGTATGTTTTGGCACCCAAGTAAATAAATGTGCTTTACCATTTTAAACCTCATTTGCTGCATTGTAACTTGTAAAACATCATATTTAGGACTGCTTGTCATTTGGAGAGCTTGTAAGGATTTCTTTTGCATACCTTTATCATTGATGTTATCTTCAATCACAAAAATAGTTTAAAACTTTTATTGAATAAGGTTACCTTTATTACTATCACATGAGGGCTTATGTGATAGTATAGTGCAGGTGAGGGACTGTCTTTAAGGAGACCGGGACTATTAGACCCATAATGTCTTCTGCTTGCCATTGAAGCTCATTATCTAAAAGTGAGCTGCCCAAATCAGTTATACAACACAGCAAGCAGGTGAGGCTAAAATCATGTTTACAAGTGGCTGCAAACAACCGTGCAGCCAAAAGTGACCTGCAGCATGCTGCAACATGAAGCACAAAGTGGTTCCCAACCTCTCGCATTCACTTAGGGTGAAGTGCAGCCTCCCACAAAACAATGGCTGCTCAGTCCAGATCTGAAAAGGCTTTAATTTTTATTTATTTATTTATTTGCTCTTTTCAAACAGAACAAAATACTTCCAATAGTACTTACATTATACCAAAAGGAAGCAAATGCAAGACATTCATTGTTGGGACTTATGTACACTTTAATATCTCTCTCACTCCAGAAACTACATTATTGTTTTATTCTTTTTCCAATATCTGATGAAATCAGATCTTTGGTCTATGTTTAATTGAAATCAGACAGAGGGAATTGAACACATTCGCAGAAAGCCAGATGCTATCCGTACTGCTCTGATCTGCCATGTAGACTCACACAAACATCAATGTGTGTCAGGGGATACATTACACATAAACAAGTACCCCTGAGTGCTGGGACTGGATAAATGTACTGAGATACATGCTGCCACCTTCTTAGTGCATAGAGCTGCAATGTTTTGCCCATGCCCAGCAGCAACCCTAATAACATAGAACATACCCTTACCAGTGTTATCATATTATGATTGTTGGGATTCATTTTCAATAATCTTGTATATTCTGCCATTGCTGACCTTCTGAGAATGTTGGTTGCCTTGCTGTCAGGCTGATTGATACGATTAAGCAAGTCACATACTCAAATCAATTATACAGGTAGTTCTTACTTTACTGGCTGCATGCTTGTTCATAGTGAAGTATTGAATCCGCAAGGTAGCTAGCATTTTCTCAAGCAGGTCAGCAATCAAAGCCTACATATTTCTGCCCGGGCAGGTTTCACTAACATTCCATCATTCAAGTTGAGGCCATCCTTTTTTTGCAGCCTGATTTGGACTGCCAATTTATTTCCTTTCTAAAATTTTAAAGGGAATGCCACAAAGGGGCATTCAGGATTTTCTTCAGTGGTGCCATTGTTAGAGCTTGAAGGCCTGTTTACATTTGTGCCCATTTATTTTGAATTGGCTGCCTAAGCACCCTAGCACATATAACATTGGATATATTTTGTAACACGGGAATGTGCTCAGGTGTGTTGTGGTGCAACAGAACATCAGAATGATATCCATATCGCTACATCACACCAAAATGCATAATGACCCTTACTTTGCAAAACATGTTCCAAAAAGATTGACTTGGCAATTAAAACAAGATCCTAACAGCAGACGGCACTATATAATAGTTGGAGATATGTAATCATAAAATATGACGTAACATTTTGGGCAAAGTAGAGAAAGGTTAGAACCTTCTTCTCCATTGTTGTCTGTGGTCCTACTAGGGAGATTTCCTATCAGTCATTTCCTAACATTTGTAGTTAGGAAGAGGAAAGAGATGAAATCTTCATGGGTGCAGACAGCAATACAAATGTAAAAAACTTCCCTTCCTCTAAAATAATTGCATGTCTGTTGTGTTCCCATTTAGCTGACATTACAGTCTAATTGCAGTCTATTTTTTGGCGCAGCCAACAATTATATTCTGTGATAGCCAGCCTAATTGTGACATGAATAGTAATTCCCCCAATGGGACCACAAACAGCAATAAAACCTTGATGGATCTTTTAACTCTCACCCAACCTATAAAAATTGTCTACTGTTCCACGTTTGATGGTAATTATTAGGATATGTTTTTGGAATTTTGTGTTGTACTCTGCAAGTGTTCCCTTTTTCTCCTATGTTTTGTCCTAATGCATAAATCTTTATAAATAAATGTGCTGCTTACTCATCCATCACCTATTATTGTCATTTTGCAAGAATCTTATCATCCAGTCTCTTAATCTTTGCATTTACTTTTGAATGCTGTTATAAACCGAACAGCAGTGAAAACATATCAGTGAGTTAAACCCCTTTCTTGGGAGATGATTTCCTTATGGTTCACATAGCTAGGGCTTTGAGAGGTAGTGGTGGATTTAGTTAACAAAGGCCCCCTGTGTAAAAACAATTTTTGGTCCCCCACTCCACTAAGCCTATTTGGATAAGTTGAGATAAACTGTAACCTTTTCCGTACATTGATCTCTTTTATGGACCACATGATGAAACTGGGGTCAGATAAAGAACACCTTAATTTCCAGTCCAGATGGATTTCGAGAGATAATGGGGGTAGCATTCAGCTTATCTCTAAGTTGGGCAGGTAGGAAACAAATGAGCAGCTTACTAACTAGCACCATGCCTACCTCTTTGCACTTCCCTAGAAAACAATTTTGGGTTCTGTGTGACTGAGAGAGCGGAACCTTTTGTTACTACAGTCTGTGGTTGGGTTTGTCTTTTGACTGCATACCTTGTGTCTTTCGTATCTTAGAAATAAAAGTATGCTGGAACTATACAGCCTATATATCATTGCAGTGCAAGATATAGATACCAAGCTATTTTATAGTGCTTTATGAAACAACTATTTTGCATTTCCTATGTTGATTCCCGGCTTACATTTATGACTATTCAGCAAAAATAAGGGAAATCCTTCTCATCATACCTACCCATAGGCCCATCACCATAATAAGTCACCTAATCAATCATGGGGGTTAATTGGGAGGCAGATTTTAACATACCAGGAACATGTTAAAGCTAACCTGGGTTTCTGGTAGAATTCAGAAGGAATGTATGCAAGTGTTCTGCTCTCTCTATTAGCTTTCATTTTCTGTACTAAGTTTATATCATATGTTGCTTGGACATATGAAGCACATAAATATTTCCGTATGGGTAACAAGAGAAACATACCGGAAAGAATGAAAGGCTGGAATGTCAAGTGTGGGTCCAATTGGCAGCCAAGTACAAGTGAAAGTTGGCTGGACCTCTCTGTATCTAGTAAGCTGTAATGCTTCAGCAAAGTAAGAAATGCACATAAATATCCTTATCCTGTCATCTGATATAACATAGACTTGGTCAGAATATGGTATTGTCCAGTCAGCAGATATTTGTGTGTTACTGGCACAATATCAACTAGCAGTAGACTAATAGATTAAGACAAAGATTTATAGGAGTGTAAGCGTGAGAATGGAAACTATTTTAAACTTTAATGATAGATTCCTGCCCAAGAGCAGACTTTATAAAATATGTTCTATTACCCTAATTATCTGTTTTTTTAGGATTGTTAAAAACCTAGGGTACACCTTGCGCACCCCAGGAGGCAATTGATGCAGTACAATTAGCATGATGCAGGGAATGGTGGTTATGTCCAAAATTGTAATAACAAAGAAGGAGGCTTAAAAAGTAATATTAAATCTACTGTCCACACAGCACACATATGCCACAAACCTTGTACCCTCAATGATTGTGCCACAAGAAAATCCCACATAGTGAGCAAAAAGAATCATTTTCAAACAGTTAAACCCATATGCTTTTCTGCACACAGAAAATAGACAGAGAGCTAACAATTCATCGAAACCTACCCTAAAGAAGAACTTTGGTCTTCCATGAAAAAATATGTGTGGCAGCACTCCATAAAACCTGTATCTGCACCTAGTTTCCTCTTAGCCCACCTGAAAAAACCCAAATACTTCCTGTTATGCCTGGCAATGATGGTGTCACAGGAATGTTTAGCTGCTCCAGAATTCAAAGCAGAGTTGACATGATTATGTAAGCTGTGGATGCTTACATTACAGTGAGATAAAA
>NC_092861.1:39915702-39920017 GCF_032062135.1 Pyxicephalus adspersus | reverse complement strand
TTTATAAGGAGGTAACATTTTATAGCTAATGCTTACCAAGTCCAGGTCAGCTCACTTATAACCTAGACAGATCATGACCTTTGATTCAACAAACATAATGTGGACTCAAGGCTGATCAGGTTTTTGCTTCTTGCTCAGACAAGGCTAGTGCTATATAGGGGTGTCAAACTCTGGCCGGCAACGTCCTGGTTTTTGGCCCCCAAAGGAATCCTAAATATGAAGTGCAGCTGGCCCGCTGCTACTTCAATTCCCGGCATTACTTGCATCTATTGACCAGCGGCCTCTGTGCCTATGTGTGGCCCCGCATTGGACTGTTTTATAGACGCAGGGAATTGTAGTAGCGGTGCTATTTCAGTAAAGAGGGAGTTCCAGCCACTCATAACATTAAGCCCCACACTGAACTGTTTTCTTGACGTAGTGAATTGTTTGGCCCGCGACTTTGTTTAAGTTTTTAATTTTGGGTCACTGTGTATTTGAGTTGTGCTATAAGAATGCATAGCTTGATTTACAGCCACATGGGATTATCTGTGTGTAAGCTTACTCATGGAAACCCAATTAAAATGAAGAACATCATAGCCAGACACCACTGTGCTTATGTGTGTATAACTGCTACATTTAGTAATTGTGATCTGCATGTAACTGTCCCAGAGGAACAACAAGAACATAACATTAACAACACAGGATCTAATTTTCCTGCAGTAATATGCTTCATCTTTGCTGCTGCTGTCAAATACCAACATGGAAACCAGGATGTAAACAGTTCTTTAAGTCCAAAGGAAAGTCTGTGTGTGCCCTGAGGGATGCAGGCCTGTATTTTTTCTGGAATATTATATGATCCATTAATTAACTAGGACTGAGTTTCAGTCGTTTTGGAAGAAAAACAGTTTAACGAAGGTGATTAACAAACTTTGTTTTATGTTTCCATTTAATCCTATATATTTCATCATGGTTATGGAAAGACAACTGAAGAACATCGTATGACATGACACAATTGTGATTCAACATTACTATTCTTAAAAACATTTTACAACATATTGGCTACTAATTGTCAGTGATGTGCAGGCCTGCATCTAAATCATCTATTTTTATAGAACATTTACACTTTATTCACTTCTTTTACAAATATTGCTGCATAGGTTATGAGTCTGGCAAGTTGTAAAAAAAGGCCCCATGGACCACATGCGTTAAACAGCCCTGACCTGTTTATTTGTTAATATATTTGCTTCTGCTACTGGGTATTACATCTCTTTGAGTTGTTGAGCATTTCTGCAGAAACTCCTGGTTGGACCTATTTATCTAAAGCAGGACTGGTAACCTTTGGTCACTTACAATTAGGTGGCCCTTTCTTTAAAGGGACACATTTCTGTGGACTGAGAAAATTGTTTCACCCAATGTACCTGATTTATTAAAGCTCCCCAAGGCTGGAGAAGATTGGTAGTCATTGGAGAACCTGGGTGATCAAGCAAACCCGGAATGGATTTAGTCCAGGACTGAAAACATTTGACAACTTTGAGAAGTTTGTAGGAGATTCATTCCAGGTGTTTCCAGTCTTGGAGAGAGCTAATAAAATAGGCCCCATGTGAGATGCAGCTGAAATTGATTGGCACAGTGAGAGGTGAATGGTTTATTGTGACACACCTTCTCCACTCCTTCCAGTATCAGCTTCTTTTGTGCTTCTTGGCATTTGGCCAATGGCATTTTAGAGCTGCAAAGGAAGAATTACATCTGAAGATGCCATGATCACAGATCTAAATGGAGAGTAGGTAGGTATAAAGTGGCCACCTTGTCAATGGCTATAGGTTCTGCTCTTTTAAATATTTAAATGGTGAAGTGTTTTTACTTAGGGCCACATTATTTATATCACTGGCCCAAGGGGTCAAAGCCCTCCATTCCCTGGGTTTACCCCACTAAACAAGTGTACATGTCCACATCTTTTCCAGCCAACCAAACAACTTTGATCCTCTGTGTTGCCTTGATTGTGGAGATCCACAAACAAATATAGATAAAATATTAACAAATAATATGATTTTATATGATATTATATATTTTTATTATTTAAAATATGATTGTATCTGTATTTTTGGATACTTTTTAAAACGTAAAAACTAAAATTGTACCATTATTCTATAATGTTTTACTGTTATTTTGTTAAGCAATTTTTTATATTGCCACTGTGCAGTGTTTTAGGGGGTTTTAATTGTTGTGACATATAAATGATTATACTGATAGAAAAGGAAATCTAAAAAAAAGCTAAAGGGTCTGTTTTGACAGGTTTGGGCTTGTGTACACTGACATCAGTTTGACAAGCTTGATTTAGAGTTCATTTTCAGGTGACCTGCTGACCTGCATTTGACCTTCTTTAGGTGAGTTATCTATAATGCTTTGTAAATGGGAATGCAAATCCTATCTATGCAAACAAAAAGCACAGGCCCTAAATAGCAGCATGTAGTGCTATAAAAGTAAAAGAATATGTAAGTTTTAAGGCTGTACTATTAACCATGTATGATTGTATACATTGTATTCCCATTATGAGAACTCTCATACATTGTTTTCTTTCAAACTTTTAATGTTGAATTAGCTAGTTCAGTTTGTGTAAGTCTTTAAATTGTAAGTCTTTTTCTGTAAGTGTTTGAAAATCCTAACAGGTGTTTTTTATGTAGAGAATATTAGTTAGTCAATTACTTTCATCTTATCTTCATTTAAAAATCATTTACTTTCCAGGAGAGCCTAGTAATTCACACAATATTAATATGTCAAAAGAGCTATAATCACACTCTGTTCAATCCATATTTAGATATATCATGTATGTTTAATATCCTTTTCACCATAGTAACTGAGATTTTTATCTGATCATTTCCTGTAAATCACGCAGTCAAATAGTCTTTCACTTTTATTACGACAGAAACAAGTGAGTACCAGAAAAATTGATGGAAAAACCATTGGAAATGTAAGTGGTCTGGATAGTTTTCTAATTTACTGGTACTGGTATCTCCAGTTTTTATGGGGCATGTTCACATAACTACCATATACTTTTTTTTTTGCATCACATTACTACTTCTTTATATAGCACCAATGTATTTATAGTTATGAGGCTGAGTGTCCCTCTAAGGAGCTTACAATCCAATGTCCTTACCATGATCATAGTCTAATGGCCCTGACATAATTTCAGGCCAAGGCACTGCCCTAGCTGACCATAGACCCTAGTCACCATGTTGCATGTTCCATTGCCTAAAATACAAAGCAATAATTCCGTGATAGCTGTTATATGTTATTGACATATTTAATATTGGCATATATATTACATGATGATTGAATTAAGTAGATTTGAACCCTAATTTAAGGACATTTAGTTTGTTAAAAGAGTGTGTATTATAAACAATAACTAAGTTTTGTTTCCTAAAGTATTCTATTTACTATTGCATTAGGTATTGTTGGCCTCCTCCAATCCTACTTTCTGTCTAAATGCACTCTCAGCATCCTTATCAGCAAATCCTTGCCCTGGACTGGCTGTTGTCAACCCATACAAGGAAGTGCCTAAGCCAAGGCCACATCAAGTAAAGCTGCAAAAAATTACATTGAGGTGCCAAAGCTGATCCCAAGCCCAACATACCCCCACTCCTATATTTATCACCCCACTTAAAAGATTTCTTGGGAGCCGAAAAATCTAAATGCGTCTTCCACTAAACTGAATTTTGCTGTTAAGTAACTTGAAGGTCATCTCTTTTGCAGAGTTTGCATCCCGCAGAGTCTTTTACCAGGTATACATATTACTGTTTGCACGATGTGGACACTCCATATAGATTGTTGAGAAATTAATTGAGATGCCAGTCCAGTGGGGAGGAGGAGACTCGAAGTGTTGGATCAGCAATTCTCCTTAAACAAAACTGATCTAGACAGATGGGTTGTCCTATTCCGCTTGCTCCTACTTTCTGCTCATTTCAAAGAGCACTCAAAACCCACTTTTTCAGACCTACTCAGCCTACTCATCTTCTTCTGTCTTTTGAAACCGTCACTATTTCGGACTACTACATATCTCCCCTCCTATTTTGTGTAAATCCCCCCACGACTAGATTGTAAGCTCTTTGGGGCAGGGTCCTCTCCTCCTGTGTCACTGTCTGTATTCGTCTGTCATTTGCAATCCCTATTTAATGTACATAAATCCTGTCTATTATTATTAATATTTTTATTATTATTATTATTATTAATAATAATAATAATAATAATAATAATAATAAATTCTTCCCTCCCCTCAAGCACGTTATCTTGGCATCACCTTTGATTCTGCCCTCTCATTTACCCCCCATATTCAGAACAT
>NC_092861.1:39896442-39914361 GCF_032062135.1 Pyxicephalus adspersus | reverse complement strand
TATCAGTCTTGCCTGTAGCATGGTAAATGGTATTTCTTAAGCCAAGTATTAGAAGATTCTCATAGCTAATGGTTCAGTACCATAAGAATTCTATGTTTATACGCTTATAGGGGTTACTGATAATTTCAAAACAGTGTGAATGGTTTAGGGTGAAATTATCTGTTAAGACAGTACTAATGGGTCTTGAACATCTGACTTCTGGAGGGTTTTTCCTTTTTTTTTTAAATCCACTGCATGCTTGACATACAAATTTATATGCAATGTGCATATTTGGGCTATTACATTGCCCCTGTATTTAGTTCGTAAAGATGAGGATGAGTAGATAATTAATTGAAAATGCTTTGTGCTTATTTGTATCCTAAACAGTGTCTAAACACCATGCACAAAATCTAGATTTCATATATACAATGTGTCTGTTGTCTATAGGTAGCTCTAGAGTTCAGTAACAGAATCACTGACTTGTGGTAGCTGAAGGTGACATTATGTCTTGTTTAGATGCAAAGATTTGATTCACAGCACATTTCTCACAAATGTAAATCCCTTAACCATCCTTGTGCAAAATGATTTATGTCCACAAAACAATTTATCGATCCCTACAATACTTTTCCTGTTTATATTTTTGTCATGTGCTTCCTTTAATTTTACTTTTAGCAGTGCATGGAAGGACACAACATCATTAATGCATTGTAAATCAGTTAGAAGAGCTGCATTTGCATTACATTACCTACCTCATATAATATTTACTATTTTACTCATTTACATTTGTAGACAGTTCTGTCTGTGTCCTGCCCTTGGAATCTAGGTAATTTACTGTTTTTCAAAGTTCATGAAACTTTTTGTTTTTAAAAAATATAATTGAATCAACAGAAAAATGTTGTGTTGTGTATCTGGTACTTTACATTGCAAGCTGATGACAAGTAAAAAGTACAGACACCAAGAAGTGTTGGCACATACCTGCAACAACTTTTAGGATTCTCTTTTTCACCTGAATCCCAGGCAGGTTTAAATAATGCAAAGGTTCAGCACTTCCTCATTTCTTGCCCACCTGTTCAGATCCCTTACTAGCCAATATGAATGTGTGGAAGGTGATCATAATGATGGGCCCCAAAAATATGTATGGGCTTTGTTTTGGGGCAAGCTCCATCACTACCCAGAAGTGTGAAAAATGTGGTATTCAAAAGGACCCAATATTCAACCAAAGCAAAAGATATTGGAAGCTGCTCCAGATACATGTCAGCAGAAAATGGTATTATTTACTAAATGAGTTGAACAGGGGTAATGGGGTAAAGTAAGCGTATCCTAAATTTAGTTGCTACCATTTATTAATTTAACAGTATATATATTCCTTTCTTTAACTCCAGTATTACTTCAGTGTTTTAAGTTGTTGACATGATTTACTACTTGAGATCAAATAGTGAAACACATGTAACCCTATCTATTTCATGTATTTATATGGTGCCAACATATTACACAGTACTTTACAAAGTCTGCACTCATATTATTAACTATCTCTCACAATCTAATCTCCTTACCATGATCATATGTCAGTAATACAGTCTAAGATCACTTTTGGGGGGAAGCTAATTAACCTAACTGCTTGTTTTTGGAAGGTGGGAGGAAATACTCACAAACACAGGGAGAACATAAAAAACTCCATGCAGATAGTGTCCTGGCAGGGATTTGAACCTGGGGCCTAGGATTGCAAAGGCAAGGGCCTAGCCGTGGAGCCAACCGATTAGGTAGTGAAGCTGAAATGTGGTGTGCAAAGTAAACTATGTCAATCAATCAATTGTCACCTCTTTCCTGATTTGGCTGCAGTCAACTAAAATCTGATTGGCACCATAGTTTACTGTAACTTACATTCTTACTATGGATTGGACAAGTATAACTGTTGTAAAGTTCACAATACTGAGCTTTTGCCTTATTTGTAGCTATGTTTTACATTTGTTTAATAAACTAGGGACTTGCCATTAATTCTTTTAAATATTCTTTTTAAAAAAATTGCAGGACAGCAAAGAAGAAAACAGTGACTCATTGCCATGTGGTGTCCTGTGCATATAAAAAGTTGAAGAGTCACAATCTTTAAATATGCACACCGGAACTCTGATGACTTTAGAAAACCTTGTATTTGACCATTTTTAAACCCAAAATTTAAATTTTAAATAAGTCCAAATGTCCTTCTCCTTGATGTGACATTCCATTTCAGCCCCAATTGGTTATCCCACAGTATCTGTGAAGGATCTATATATATTATATATATATATATATATATATATTATATATATATATTGGATCACATATATTTGTAATTGCCCCTCCAAAAAAAAAAAACATGGTACAATTTGCATCCAAATTGACCATGTAACCCCAGTGCATTTTAAAAACAAAATTCTGTGCAAAAAATATTTATTAACCTTTTAAAACGTCCGCATTTACCAGCCATATACATGCAGATGAATAATGGATATAGTCGTCGTTTACTCCTCCTTAACAGGTCATGGTGTCAGTGGTGGGGCATGGACAGACACAACACACCTCCCAGAGTCTCCCAGGGATTATTGGAGCCAATAATGACTTAATTATCTTAAAGCACGCTGGCAACAGACAGCTATTGTCTGCTTTAGAAGGTAGAGTAATTTCCATATTAGCGGCCTTGCCAGCTTCAGAAATGGTGAAAGACAAACATGGTGAATAAGTCATATATAGAGATCTGAACAGCTCCGCCACCTGAAACTGTAGAAATGACTGTGGATAGAACAGAGTTCTTTAACCTGAAAGAGAAATAAATGTTTAATTTTTAGGTTAGAATTTTTTCTTTGCCATCTGTTACTCTGAAGGAAACAGAATGTTATTGTTTACAGTGACCTCACTTATTTACTTCACCTTCAGATCGTGTTAGCATAAAGTAGATGAGTGATGCCCCAGTGGAATCGCCACATCTTTCAGAAGAAGGTACAAAACACAATTACCATCGACCTGCACTGAACACTATAAAAAAGTGAAATAAAGTGAGCAAATATAGAAGACCTACAAAACAGCGATTATATCAGGAATATAAACTAATATAGTACCTAATTTTATTCGAATGCATGTTCTAAATGATGAGAACCTTGGCTAATTCCATAAACTAAGATCTGACAAGGATATGAGTCAGTAAAGGTGGAAGAAAATAACCGAATGAAGTAAAAATCAGATTAGGAAAGATAACTTTAATTGTGCCGGTTGTATCTGGACGCTGCATGTTGTGATAGGTGGGCACTGTAGGGAAAATTGAAAATACAGATCTATTAAGATATTAAAGAACCTTGGTTAGATAAATTTAATTTTGTAGCAAGAGATTTGCACAGGCAGACCTGAACACCTTGTAAGGGCATACCAAAATTCAGAATAATAATTAAGTTAGAAACTATAAAATCTGAATGTGTAACCTTTCAATTCATCTTTCCTGTTTTACCTATAAGGGGTATATTTATAAACAATTTGCTCAATGGAAGTGCATGTTTTATAGTTCTGAGCAAACAGACCTAAGAACACATACTGTATTGTTCTTGAAATGTACTAGGCAGACATGGGCGAACATAAAATGCTATGGTTTAAATAGGGGTGTCATTAATTTGTCCACTAGGCAGGGCTGTATTTTATTTATTTTACAATAAATACACATATTCATTGTGAAAGTCAATGAATACTGCTCCACCTAGTGGACAAGGTAATAATGACACACTCCGAAACCAATGCGCCTGATGTATTAAAGCTGTCCAAGCCTGGAGAGGATACACTTTCTTTAGTAAAGCTAGGTGATCCAGCAAACCTGTAATGGATCTGGTCCAGGATGGAAAACGTTTGCTAGCAAATAGCAACTGAAGAAATCCATTCCAGGTTTGCTTGATCATCCAGCTCACTAATGAAAGTGTATCTTCTACAGCCTTGGACAGCTTTAATCATCAGGCCCACTGTATCCGTATGTTTGCCTCTGTCTACCTAATACCTTTCAAGTACATTAACCCCCCAAGCGGTAATCCCGAGTGTTACTCAGGGTGGATTTTCCATGCAAAAAGCCATAATCCTGAGTCACACTCAGGGGTTGCTAAAAAAGAATAAAAATCCACTTACCTTGATTCTTTGGCGTCCCCCGGCGTTTGTCTTGTCCTTGCAGGTCCTTCGGCAGCGTCCTCCTTCTTCGATTTTCTCCCGGCGTTTGCTGTTATTAAATATTGGACATATTTCGGTGAGTTATGCCTAAGAAATATAAGCCTACAATGTAAAAAAAAAATTCCATGCACAAAATGCACCGCTTTTTGCATGAAAATACGGACGGAATTAGAACGCCAGGGAGGTAATCTATATTTGCTCATCTCTAGTTAACTCCTAAATGCAATTTCCATCTCCATCTACACATACTTGCCATTGGCAGGTAGAGAAGGGCTTACCCAATTTGACTCCTAGACTATGTTGTCCTCCTGTGTCCAGATAGGTCATTATACCTATCAGCATGATGTTTCATTGCCAGATATAGTAGGGTTATCCATTTGCTGGACAATGACAACTGTCAATGTACAGTAACCAGGTTGGCTATACCTGGCATATACAGGTACAGCTCATTTAAAGAATACCAATTTTGAATTTCTAAATCCAGTCTTATTTCTCCACTGATCCAACTAAATTTGATCCAAGCTGGAATTTTACTGTTCCAAGCACCTCGAATATTGAATGAACAGTAATGGTATGGAAAACATATTCATAGCATAGTAACCAATCACGCATTTCTGGTTGCTTGCTATACATAATAATATTGTTTGAAAACAGAGCCCCAGGCACACTGCTAAATTCACACTTGAAACACACATATGTAAACTGTTAAACCTGTCAAAAGGAATTGTAATTCTGTTCCGTTACTCTTGTGACACAAACACCTTTGACACAGGAAAAAGCCATGCAGGTCACACTTGTATTTCATATTTGATCTTTGCAGCCTCCCGTGCCACTTGTCAACTTGTACATAGAAAACAATGCACATCTAATTCACAATCATTCAGCAAATTATTGACACTAGAAGCTGCAAAACTAAAATAAAATAGCGGTGCCATCTGTCTGGAATTGCAGCGTGTTTCGGTCAAAAGACTGGTGAAACATAATTGTGAATTGTATGACAGGTGATTAGTTCACAATCAGGTATTTTAGCTGTATATTTCGTCCTATGGGGGAAATTCACAATGACATAATGACAAGAATATATTTTTATAAATTCCCATCTATTGTTCTAGACATGTTTCACAGTTGCCTCTGCTTCAGCAGAGACATCTACAAACAATCACAGTGACTCATTATTCACATCCCAACATTTGTTATCCACCTAAAATTGTAATATATAATTTTATTGCTATATGTGAAAATGAGCAGTAAAACTGCCCCTCATTCATCAAGATAAGTGAATCTGAATAATATTCACTTAATGAATTATGGAAAGTTGTGCTTACTTTAATCATCCGATAATATGCAAACACAATTCCAATCCATGGTATTAGATACAAATCTTTCTGCATGATTGGATTTTCCCTCTGTTTCACCTCATTTACTAAGAGAAGTGATACTGCTTCTTTAGTAAATCAAAGTCACTGTGTTCAAGTGCAGAAATAATTTGATCAACGATAAACAATGGTGTAAGGAGTCAGGCCACCTAATGAATATTTAAGTAGAGTTAAACCACTTTGCACTTCAGTTTCCAATCTCTGGATGTACTACAACCATTACAGATGGCTCCTTTCCTAATAGTTGGATTTGTAATGTATTTTATATAATGGTGAATGCAACATGAAGAAGTGTTTGTACTGTATTACCGAAAGAGCAAGAGTCCATGGAAATAAGGGACTGTTATTGGAGGATCTCAATGGTCATCAAGAGATAGAAGATTCCAGAATGGACCCAGGACATTACAGACTACACAAGGCAACCTAATTAACAATCATGTCTATGTTCCCCTCCAGGACTTACAAAGTACCTCTAGCTGCACTTAGTTACCATAAAATGTATCTAATAGTAATTGCCTTGATTTATGCTTAAATGAGAGATTTAAATGTATTGATGTATATTGATGTTTCTGCAAAAAATAGGTCAGTATTCTAACAATTCAATATAATGCATTTTATATATTAAAGTTTTGTATTAAAGGTATCATTGACAAATAGATAGTTTTAAATGTCACAACAATATCAAAACACAATGCATTTAAAAATGTTATACTATACAGATATATTTTCCAGCAAAGCTTTCTGTACATTTTTTCTATAGAACAAAAAAAAATACCATTATTTTGTTGTCACTTTGTTGCCAAAGGAACAGACAGCCAAAAATACAGCAAAGGACTGTGCAGCAAGGTTATATAAATGTCAAATCTCTCAGCGCTTTAAAAGGGTTTTATGATGCATTGATGAAACAAATGATTTTTTCAATGTTATATTCACTTGCCTTATGTACTGTATCAGTGGCATCACATATACTGGGGTAAACAAACCTAAAAATGTCATGTTCCTTTTATACTTATTGTATTCGAATACTTGAAGCCATACACTTCATATGTTAGCCATCAACATTAACATGAGATTTAAACTAAACACTGTAAATAAAATCATAACTTATAATTGTAATTGGATATAAGATGACTGCTATCTGTCCTTCTCTGTATTACAGAAAACATAACCACCCGCATATACTGTATATATTGACCCATATCAGGTGTATTCATCTAAGAACATCTCAGAACATATCATTGGAACTTATATATATTATCTTATCTTACATCCCCATCATACAGAATAGTAAATTACACATGAAATAAAAAGTATTAGTGTTTAGTGTTTAAAAAGTAGACACACAAAGTCAAATATAGCTGCACGTGTACAAAAAGAAGCATAACTGATTGAATTAAACTTGTTTTACCCACATACAGTAAGTATAGTTATAAAGGAAGGTACGATAACATAAGAATTAATTGTTAATTTTCTTTATTATCATTTTGTCCATGTACTTTGAGAATCAGATGTAAACATTCTTACTGTTTTCACCAGAAGACCACATAGAAGAAGTAATCAACGTTTCTTTATCTAGTGAATATCATTACAGCAACTAACAGTTCAAATATTTTCATTAATATATTGCCTATTATTTTTTTTCCATTTAGTGCCCCAAACCTCTATTTTAAGTTTATTATAATTCTTCAGTGATGTTTCCAGTGAGAGAAATGACAATATCCCAGTACAGTCCCTGATCTGGATGATATGCTGACTGAACATAATGCAGCTACAAAATTAGCCATTAGATAAGGTCTGTAATGAATACTGGCAAGCCTAAGGTCATTGTGTGCAGAACAAAGCCTAAGAGCGCCCTGGCATGATGGATGGAGAACAATTATTCTTAATGGTACCATCATTGACATTACTTGTGCCTTTGATTCTTAGTGATCTGCACTTTTATTTGTCCTATACATCATGGATGACAATAAAAAATGTTGCATTTGGCAGGTTTTACTTAAAGCTGAACTCCAGGCAAATGGTGAAATGCACGAATGAAATACATATATAGAAGCTGTTTCAGCGGTCATATGATTTGTATTTCTGTCATTCGTCCTTAAGTTCTTAAACAGTTCTGCCACATAGCACAGTCAATGATCCGAGTTTTATCTACCACTGTTTAATAAAATTTACAGGTCTACTCTACACCTCACACTGTGATTGTACATTTTTTGAACAGTGGGATTCCAAGAGGCTGTCATGTAAAAGTTCCTGCACAATAACGGTCTATTCTATTAAATAAGTAAGTAACTTATTAGTAATCCATGGGACTTGGCTCAGCTAAATCTTCCAGAATCCTCTGCTTTACTCAACTACTATTGATGGGATTATTTTATGAAGTGGAGGACCTGGCATAAGTTAACAATTAAATGAGACTCCTGTGGATCAAAAAAAATCCTTTAGTTAAGAACCATACAATAGAAAGTGGAGTTCGTTTTATGTACTTTTTAGATAGTGTCTTTGTTTTTCACTTGTGAGAACCATTTGAGTTACTTGGTGAATTTCCCTTAAATGCCATACAATTCCCATAAAACTCTTTAAAGCACCATTGGCTGGTAGTTTAGAAGGTGATTTATTTCACTTCGGTTACAACTTTTGCCTGAGCATTTGCCTGAAAAATATAGAGACTTGGTGTGCCAGGTTAGTAAGTTGCAGAGGGATGGGGGGGTGGGGGTGCTGTAGATTAGGTTAAAGTCATTCTGCATATCCAATGTCTAATATCAAATATTCATAATATTTATACCTAATACTCATGTTTGTCAAATCTCAAACTCGGCAATTACCGTTTGTTTTATTATTAAATGCTTAGCTTTATGTCAATGTTATTATATTAGCTATAGCCGTGATCTTAATACAGGTGGTCCTGGGATTGGGGCATCCGACATAAGGACGACTCCTAGATATGAATGGGGACTACCTGTATATCAGTTGATCTTCATGATGGTGAGATGCCCACACTGTGGCTATTATCACTACATTAACCTGTAGCTACTATAAAACTGTATTCTGACACAAAAAAGAGTTATCAATACTCTGAGCTGGTATAACTCCCACCTACATTAAAAATCCAATTTTCTACAGTTGTTTTCTTATCAGAGTCACTGCTAATGAGAAGAAGGAATCATATTGTCAATGCAAAGACATTATTTCTTGCAGGGAATGCAACAAATACTGACCCAGGACCCTAAGATCTAACGTTACATCTCTAAATGTCAAATGTCTTTGTCAAAGCCAAGCATGTCATTCTGAGATGTATTCAGCCTGGTGACCTGACATATCTCTATTTCAGTTAACCACCACAGCCTGGTCACGTCCCAGCCTCCAATCTGCGTTTGGACCATGAAAGCTTTATTTTCTCTCCTCCTCTTAGCACATGATGCAGGACGCTGAAAAGTACAGCTGCTTCGTTTCTAGGTCTGAATATTGCTGTAATGATGTAATGATTTTCCCACAAAAAATGATCACATGAAAAAAAATGATCACATGATCACATGAAAAAAAATGTGTTCAAATGTAGGTATTTACAGGTGTTTATAAATGTATTCTAAATTAAATTAGTGTAATGTCCCTTAATACATTGTTTTTTATTATATGAGTGCAGCTCATTTTTTATGGCTCCATCCTGTGCATTCCTCAATATATAAAATATATTGTGTGGTCATGTTTTAGACCTAATATTTGCTTCTGAAATGGGAGGAAAGACGGAAGCTTGAAGACCAAATCTGAAAGTCAAGAATCTGATGTTTGTGAGTTTCCTGATATTTTGATATTTGATGTTTGATAAAAGTATACTCTGGTTATGCAGTTTTTCCACATTTGCCCTGTTTGAATTTCCCAGATTTGTGACAAATGGTAATTTCTTAGCAAACCATCAGATGGAAAGAATTAACTATATTTAGTTATGGAAACTTTTGAAGACAGCAAATGTCGGAAAATTATTTATGATTCACAATGAACATTGGACAGAATTGTACATGAATACTTATATAAAAATGTAAATGTATGATATTACAGTGTACCTTGTTTCCTCTGCATGATCATGTTTCAGCAATTATTTATATTTTTTTTCTATGTCTTAGAGGGTAGAAAAAGGAAACATCTCCAAACAATTTATGGTTTAATCATACTTTAAAATGTATTTTTTAGAAGGCAGAATAAAGCATTCCATTACTCTGCAGTGACTATCGAGCTGGAGTCTCAACATGGCTGCTGTAATAAGATCTAATACTTGCAAATGGCCAATGTTCTCTTGAATATTTCAAGCAGTTATGTCTTCATCATGAAAGGAGGCTGGATTGTGAATCTAAAGTGTTGTATGAGCTTCATCAGGTGTATGTAAATTTATGAAAGGGGCAGGGTTCCCCTAAATGTGTCAAAATATATTTATATACTTGTACTGTAAATATTTACAATATATATATGTATGTACTTGTCTGTGTTTTAAACTTTGATGATCTGTCCACCTGGTAGTTCCAAAATCTTTTGGAACCCAAATTGTTGTTCCTAAATAGTTGTTTTTTACATAATTTTGGATAAATAATAAATGTGAAGTTTTATTTGAAAATGAATCTGTCTGTACTTTTTTTTTTTTTACTAAGGGGGGTATTTCATTATGTTTCTGTAATAGAGTTTTTGGAGACGTGGTACTTCAGAATATTTTACATTTATTTCAATACCCAAACATCGATCATTCATATGACTGATTTTGTTGATTCCTGATCCTTGTGAAAATATTTCACAATGTTTGGCTAGCTTACCTCTTCAAGGTGGAAAGGAAAAATAAAGGAGGATTTCTCAGTACTGCATTAGTGGTCCTCTGGGCATTTGAGGATATGCTTTACAAGCAAAGTAGAAATAAACGAACTCTGGACTAAATTTTATGGCATTTTTTATAAAGCCTACCACCATCTAATAGCATAAGCAGCTCATTGTTTGGGTTCTTACCTAGCATTGAACATCTACCTTTTTAAGAAATGTTACCCCAGATGACCCAACACAAAGAGGAAAAGTTGCCCTATCCTTTGTGTTTTCTAGAAAGCCTTGCAAAAAACAGTCACAAAACTGTCTCATATTTGTTCCAAAGCTCGATCTCATTGTCTTTTTTTAAAGACAGCAAGCAGGAAAATGTATATAAATACAGGTGTAAGGAAATCCCTAAACAAATTATTTATATTATAAAATCATTGTAATTAGTTCATGAGTTCAGTCATTTTCATTTCATCAGCATAAACATTAATTTGCATGTAAAAATGCGACATTTTTGTGCTATTTCAGCATCTAATTAGTTTTCTTTCTAGAGTTTTGATAAAGTAACTGAAGGATAAAAAGAACACAAATACAAAATGCATCCTATTCCTACATGTAATTAATAGATGGGGTGATGTGAAGCATTGAAAGCCCATTATATGCTGTGAAAGGAGCAAAAATTTTCTCTGATTTATCAGGGATTTGGGTCTTTGATTTTCAGGACTTGTTAAAAGGAAAATACTGAATTTAGACATTTGATGACATTTAACTCCCTGAATGTTAGCCGTGGATAAAAACCAAAACAAAAAAAAAATATAAAAAAAAAATGAATAAATTTTGACAACTTGACAAGCTGACATGTGTATAATCACAGATGATGTCATATTTAAGAGAAGATGTGGTAATCCATTAATATTTTCATTAAATTATTGATTTTCTAACATTTTAGAAGGATGACTTTATTTTCTATTTAAAAAGAGGTCAGAATAGGAACAGCTAACAATATGAGCCAAATTATGATATGAATGCCATGTCATCAAAATAAATAATGTACTGTAATACAAAATATAAACTAATGCTTATTTTGAATTAGGATGGCAAACAGAAATCGCTTGATAGGCACTATTAAATAACATCCATATAAAGTTTAGAGCCTAGCAAATCTCTTCAGAGTAATGCAGGTAATCACAGTTATTTCATTTGGTCTATTTCATCTTTCAGTGCTAGAAATTCAGCCCAGAATTCATAGCACAACATATCCCTGAGTTTTACAAATAACTTTAGTGGTGTAGCCAGTTCATCCCATGAATTTTCCTCGAATTTCAGCTTCTCCCAACTGTTCCAAGCACATCCAGCAGAGAGGATCCAAACAAATGGAGGGATTATATCTTCCAAGGAAGCGCTGTATCTGTCACCTAGTAAAAGGTAGTCTGGTCTTGTAAACTAACACTGATAAACTTGTGACCTCATTAAGCAAAGTAGATCAACGATAACACGAGATGACTTTTTTTATAAATAGGTGTAACATGGACTGTGATCTCAGAAAGCTGAACCCCAGGTTAGGCAAAATTAGACTGAACTGTGAATTAGGTATTGGAAGTATATACTGTTCCGTGACCAAAAGTCACAAGACATTACTTTGGATCATGTAAAGAGCTACGTAGTATGTTATATTATAGAAATACAAGAAGAATGATTTGTCTGTAGAGGTGTGTCTATAAACAAATACCATGGATTCGTGAGTACTTGTCACACAATTTTCCACTCCTGATTACTTATGTTTCCCAGGGCCTGCCCTCCTTTTTACACAAACGGGTCAATGACTTAAAACATCCTTTTTAAGGTTTCCAGAATATTAGTGAAGTTCTACTCAATAATGTCTCCAACACAGGGAATATAATGCTGTGATCCATGTGGTTTATATTTGGTAACAATTCGAGTCCTTGCATTACTTTCATTTTCCTCATGAAATCTTGATGTAAGCCTCAATTAAGTAGATCCCAAAATGACCCCAGCAATGCTTACAGCTGATTCACACACACAAGAGTTCCAAGACTGGAGAAGATACACTGCTTGATCACCCAGGTTCTCCCATGATAGTCTATCCTCTCCAGTCTTGGAGAGCTTTAATAAATCAGGCCCATTATGTGCACACCAATCTTATATTTTGACATCTTTTGAAAAAGTGGTTCAGATTCAATTTACCACTAAACAAAAGTTAATTATTTTCTTTTTTATTATATTGTCATAACAACAATCATTAATTTATTTCTCTAACTTTTACACATACAAAAATTATTTAATTAAAGATTTTTATACATTTTTGCCCATAACATTTTCTTTGTTAATAATATTTGTAATAATAATACCAATAAAAATGCAATAATGTACCGTATGTATGTGAATATAAACCAGTTGGAAAACAAAGAAAAATACATTGACTCAAGTATAAGCCTAAGGCACAACTGCAACTGTTCCTGCTAACATTCACAACATTTAAAAAGGGAAACATTAAAATCACTTGGGTTAAGTCTATTTATTAATTAATTTAACATTTTCTCTCCTTGTTACAGATGAAAATATTTTGTACTTTTTTTTAATTGTTTATGAAGGTTCACTTGTTCCTAAATCTTTTGTGCATTTTTGTTGGCCACAAGTAGGTGACTCTTTGTTCTCATGTAAACTGCATAACAAATAAAGTCCAGGCAAAATAATAAAAAATAAGTTTAATTTATTGCTACCATAAACATATAAAACTTGACAAGCAACCTATTTTGTTCGTTTTCTTTAACTTCTTTTAAGTTATTTATTGTTATTCAAGTCCCAATTTAACTGATGTAAAATAATCCCTTAAAAGTAAGCATTCCCATATGTGAACCGACACTTACTCTTCAACAGAACACAAGTAGGTAAGGTTATTTCTTTAAATTTACATTTTTGTTCAATCGTATTGTACACTGTTATCATTCAATGTGTTTATTGTCATAGTTACTATTAGTTTTAGTGATTAGTGATTAACATATATCACACAGCACAGATACTTTAAGCCATTTTTTTCAATCACAACCACATGCTTTCAAAATTGCAACCTATATCCCATTGATTCTCACTTCTCTTTTAGTAAGACCTTTTCTTGGAACGCAAAAGTCAAAAACAACATTGGAGTCACAATTATTGAAAATTTCAGAAATATAATTACAATATAAAACAAATGAATGATCCTTCTCTTATCCTTAAATGGAGAAGAGAAAAGTAGTGTCCTATTTATAAACTTTACATGACAACTAGTATACATATGTGGAGCATATTCATAATATATCACCTCAATGTATATATTGTGATAAGCAAATAGCTTTCCGATCAATATTTATCATCAATTACCATATTTGTAACAATATAATCTGAAAAATAAAATATTATACATTTGATTTATAATATCATAATTTAGTCCCTTAGCATATTAGTAGTACTATAGTACCTTTAGCATAATAGTACTATAATATTAAAATATATTTTACAGCAGATATTTTATCTGCATTTATTATATACAAATTTTTTTAACAAGAAAATATCCTTTTGTACATAGCCTTACCATCATTTCCATAACACGGTTTATACAAATATTTAAAGTATTATACTATACCTGTCCTGCATCTTGTTACTAAATTAGCATGATTTTGCCTTGAAAACATTGTAACAGATGGAAACAGATGGCTTGTCGACATGCTGGAAACTTGCAAAGCATTCTGCTGGTCTCTGTAAGTTCTGGTCAAACTTTTTGTCATTGAGTGATACACTTCAATATTTAAAACACACATCACTTGTGTTCCCTGCTTTATTTGCTCTCATTGGGTTTGTAGTAAAGTAAGATGGATCTACATGTTTATAGACATCATCTACATTTTTGTGATGTTTGACTCATTGATTAAAACCTTTATTTTTGGTTCATTTACTCATTTCCATTGAAGGTGCATGGGATGAAGTAACCTCACACCGTCATTGTGTCCTCCATGCTCTGTCCTTTTAAGTACTATATGGGGATAGGTTTGAAACTCGCTGTGTTGTCTGCTCATCCTCCTTACATGGTTGTTTGTTCAGTTTATTATCATATTGATTTGAATGATTACGCTCATTATGATTACAACTGACACTGTTTGCATTATTTCCACGCATAAGTTCTTACTTTCTCTAGACACATTTCTCTTATAAGGTTCATAGAAATGTGATCTTTCCCTAAGTTTACTACCGGTATTAGAAACTTTGCATGTAACATCTCTATGATTCTCATTTTTGATAATTTATCTAGAAATGTAGCTGCTTCATATAAAGTTTAGTTCTCACTAGCTAAAGCAAGAATAACATAATCTAAATTAAACTTCTTCACAAATGTTCTCTTTAGAATTTAGATTGAGGATTTTCAAATATTAGATTGTATGCTTTTTCAAACATGCTCATATAAGAAAATGTATCTTCCTATGTCCTCTTTGGTAATTCATTAAGGACATCAACAGTTAGCACTCTGTCACCTGTTACACACAGAGCCAAACGTTTAAGTCTGTCTCTCTGTATCTTGTGACCTATCAGTACATCTATCATCTGAAAATGTCCCTAATTAATTAATCCTTTGTAAAAAAAAATGTATGGGAATCCAAAGAGAAAACATAGCATGTCTCTGCTCATTGGACAATTCATATTTATCACAATATGCATCAAATATGTGAGCACTGTTAAATATGCTGATATTCCTATCATATTTAGGACATTCTTAAATTGATTAGATGCTTTTTCAGTTTTAACTTAAATATAGCATTACTGTGTGATTCCTGTTCTGATTCTTCTGTATCAGGAGAAGATGAGGAATCATCGTCTGTTGTCTTACTGTTTGTAGCTATTTGTATCACATTGTTTTGTGATTGTAACAATTGTGTTTGAGCCTCTAACTTCTGCTCTAACTCATCAATGTATTCCAATAAAATCTGTCAGTAACGCTATCCTGTACATCCTGACTGTGATCACTTGTGTTATTAGAACACCTCTCCTCAGCCTGTTTGGCTAAAATATTAAATGTTGTAATAAGTTTCATAACATTTCTCAGTTTATGTTTTACTTTACTTGCTGTTAAGTATTTCCTATCTAACTTTGATTTTTCTTGAATATATTAGGAAATCAATTAATTCCATAGTGCTGCAACTGACTAATTTCCTAATACAGAATACTGCACTTCACTTTTATCAGCAAAAGAATGAATAAATTCCATACTTACTCCCCAGAAGTCTTCTGCACTTCTTTTCTTCTCAGAATGGGTTACAACTTTTCTTGCCTGGAACCTTCCTCTGGTTCCTTTCATCCAAACGTCTCAGTACGTCTGGATCATATGTTTGGATTCCTGTTCTTCCTGATTCTAGGTTCTTCAATGTCTCCCAAATCCTGTTCACTTATTTCAGAAAAAAATATACACCATGATTGGAGACTTCGATATGACTAGCTTTCACTAATGTAAAAAAAGTAATATTTTTGAAAATTATTGTTTGGGCGTATTAAGAACAGAATTGTCTTCTTCTGTATTATTAAAAGCCTGTGTATTTATTTAAAAATCTTCAAAGAAAGTTACAGTAGTGATTCAATAAGAATACATGTCTATGAATATGTGTGTGTGTGGTGACGCTCAATGGATATGATGTCCCCCTATGTAGTTTTAATGCGATACATACAAGTCCATACATTCAAATATGGTCATACATTCAGAAATAGAGTATGAGGACCACATAATAACACAATTGATGAATAATTGTTCCAGCCTTCTGGGCAGTCTCAAACTCCAAAATAGCATCAACTCTATCAAGTATGATAGGTAAATGACATATGTTCTGCCCTTCACTTGTTCAGTCACATACATGAATATGACATCATATAAAGTTTTTATTTGATCCAACAGTATATACGTAAATTTTTTTAAATAATTCTTGTACATCATTCTTCCTCAGTGCATGCTACTGCTTCTCACCCTCTATGTACGCTAAGGTATGTATTTATCAATAACTTTGCAGCTGAAAACCATACCCAATTTGATTCATATCCACTGATATGATTCATATCTGCATTTTTACATGGAGAAAGCGGTCTAGTTCCATGGAATGTGTTGTAAAAGGCATGCCCAATTTTCTTATAGCCTAGTTTTAGATTTTTGTTTTTTATTCATTCTATACATGAAAAATTATGTTCCACATCCATAAAACATACTTTTAGGTTAATAAGCTTAACCTCAGATCTGGCATTAAACTACCCTAGGTGCATGTTAGCGACATGAATATATACTGCATAATATGTCAGCCTAATGAAATACATGATAAAGATTATGTTTTCAGAATAAGAGGAGAGCAGTATATACAGAGCACGTTAAATTCTATTTTTATGTTCTTCATATCTTTTTAAAATTTGTCTTTCATCCTTGCTCTAAACATTGTTTTATTGTAAACTTCATTGTCACCCGTGGATGAGCGTTGTCTTATATAATGATTCTGATTTAAGACACAAAATGTTCAGATTGGTAGGTTGAGAGAAGATAAAATGATAAAGGTAAAGATCACAGCTGTTTTCTCAAGAATATTTTCAGCAAACGAGCATGTTGTGTCTGTGATGCTTAAACCAGATGGTAAGTTAGAAAGAGGAAATATTTACGCTTGCTGTCAGGTTTTGTATCCTTATTCTTGACTCTTCAATCAATTTTCTGCAGAACTATCTTTGTAATACAATCATCCAAATGTAATTTTGTTAAATTTGTGGCAATACATTTTTAACAAACGCATACACTGTAGTTTGGGAATTTTGTTTGTGATGGATTTCCATCTATTTTGTCACAAGCAGTATAAGTTCAATGTTAGCTGTACTTTAGCAAGTTATTGGTAGTCATGGTGTTGTGGTACATACTGCCGCCAACTTTTACACCCTTTCACATTGACTCACACATTAGGACCACTTATAGTTCTTTGGCAGATATTTTACAACATCCTCAGACTCCTAACTGAATGTGAATGATCATTTAGTCTGTCATGTTAGCATTTAAAATAGTTTTTGTATAGGGGAGAAAACACAGAATTTTAAAGTTTATATTCTCATAAAATGATACATGACAACTGCATATTAAAAATTATAATGTAATCCATGTAGGTAATGGGAATGGAAATTCTTGTATTTTCTAGCAAATTGAATTAGCAAACATAAAGTTTCATTAAAACAGTGCTCTTAATATAGATAAAGGTTATATACCAGAACAAATGACACAAACATTGACATGGTGTATTCATTCTTATAATCTAAATGAACAAAAATGCAGATTTGCATGTGACAATATCAAGCAATCAGCATTTTTTATGACTTTAAATTCAAGAAATTAGAATCAGGGGT
Source organism: Pyxicephalus adspersus (assembly GCF_032062135.1). Taxonomy (NCBI): domain Eukaryota; kingdom Metazoa; phylum Chordata; class Amphibia; order Anura; family Pyxicephalidae; genus Pyxicephalus; species Pyxicephalus adspersus. The sequence goes on along the minus strand of NC_092861.1, from coordinate 39,896,644 downwards.
TGGAGTTCAATAATTGCTATTGTTGCATGATGTCATCATCCGAAGATCAACAGAGTTGTATAAAACCCTCCTGGAGAAGGTTATGGATGTCTATGAATTTAGCAAGTATTTTAAAAAGATTTTTAAAATGTTTAAAATAATTCCACTATAAAAATAAATAAGTAAATTATAATTGCTTTAAATTTTAAATGACTGTTAATTT
>NC_092861.1:39885088-39896281 GCF_032062135.1 Pyxicephalus adspersus | reverse complement strand
AAATAAACACATAGCTAAAGACTGGGCCTTTTGAAACAATGTGCTGTGGACTGATACATATAAAGTCCAGTTTGTCTGCAGTAATAATAGACATACCCTATATAGTGCAAACCTAAGACAACATGGATCATTTTTAAAGCATTGTGATGGAAATGTTAGGGTTTGGAGTTTCTTTGCTGCCTCAGGGTCTGGGCAGCTTGCAGTCCTCAAGCCAACTGTGAATTCTGAATTATATTAGGTGAGCTTGATGAGAATTCAGGGCCAGCTGTCCAAAAGTCAAAAAGGAAATTAATCCAAAATTAATAATACAAAAATACATTGAAGCATACTAGAAAATCCACAAAGGAGCACATTGGCTGACTGTAATCTTTCCTATAACATATACAAGCACAGTCAATAAGAGACTGTAAAGCACAATGAAATTAGTAAAGTGCAGCAACGCATAAACACCATTACTGGTCAGAATGTGTTCACTGATCTGACTAACCCAATGGGCCTGATTTATTAAAGCTCTCACTTTCATCAGTGAACCTGGATGGTCTGGAAAACCTGAAATCTATCTGGTCTAGGATTGAAAACATTTGCTAACAAATAGCAAATTACTTTTAAAAATGCATTCCAGGTTTGCTGGATCACCCAGGTTTACTGATAAAGGTGTATCTTCTATAGACTTGGAGAGCTTTAATAAATCAGGTCCAATGTTTGGATGCTGTTGGCTAATATACTGTGCACACAGAAATTGCAATTTGCACTAAATTATTATGTAAATGTCCCTTCTGGAAAGCTCAGGTTGGAAATATATTTTTACTATGCTGTTTTCTGTGTGTATTCAAAGTATTACATTATTTCTCTATTTACAATATAGGTACAATATGTAGGTAAAAGTAAGAAAAAGAAAAAAGACCTGTGAGCCACATACATTTGCTACCTGGCTTTTATAATAATTCTGAAAATATAAATCATGTACAGTTAAGTCTGACCTATTATCTAATTCCGCCACACTGAATCATGGACAACTTCTAATTATTCAGACAAACCCCAGGCTTCAGGAAAAGCATTTCTGTCAAGAACACTACAAACCTTAAACAATCCTTTTTCTTTGTCTGTTTTTAATGAAGGTTTGGAAATCTCAGAATCAAAGAGTTTGCCTCCGCAGGCCTTGGTAAAATAAAAAGCAGCTTTTGCTGCATATTACCTACTTCCTGTGGCTCTCAGGGACTTACCACTCCAAGGAGTAACACCAGTCCTACTCAAGGTTGTAGAAGGAAGGTGGAGGGGAGCTGATGTTTAAAGCAGTAGTTGTTTTCATTTGGGTTACAGTTAATGATTCTACTTACACAACTCTTCCATGAGTGGTGACCAAATTTCAGCTCTAAAATGGACCTAAAAATCAGGCCTAAAAATCAATGCAAACATGGGCAGTGAGATTGGCACTCTTTTCTTACCCATCTACTGCAGGCTACATCACCCGATCTATCTCTTGTGCAGTGCGTAGGCAGAAGGTGGAAGGAGAGGAAATAAGAAAGCAGGATTGGCACTTCCTCCGTGCAAGGACGAAGGAGGATTCCAGAATGACGGGGGACCCGATCCAGGAAACCTCCAGGAGATCGATAGATCTGCTAAAGTAAATGTGAGTTGTTTTTTTTTCACTTCCGCTTTAAGTCGGGACTGGTGTGAGTTCCTCTGTTCTACTTTTGGCACCTTGCTTTACTAATGTGCACAATCCACTGTGGAAAGACTCACAATCTCTCTGTTAGGTGCATTGCTTTGTCAACAAAGTAGTGCAGGTCAGAAAACATACTGCGTTAATGCCAGTTGGATGTATAGAATGTGACGGCACTTTCCTTCTGAACAAGTTTTCACACTGTCACACATCCATACACAGTGTCAGTCTCTGCCTTCCTCTCCATTGGGCCCTGCAAATTTGTCCAACGGCAGCAGTTACCTCCTGATCCACCCCAGTAATTAGCAAGCAATAAGCACAATCATAGGGCCTGATTTATTAAAGGCATGAACTTCTTCAACGCCATTTGCTATTTGCTTTTGAACCCTGGTCCACATCCATACCAGGTTTGCTGGATCACCCAGCTTTACTCACCCAGCCTTGGAGAGCTTTATTAATCAGGCACATTGTGTCATACTTGTTGACACCATTCATCTGAAAAAAGAGTTTAACCCTGGAGGGGAGCTAAGCCTGAAGAGAGATACCCAGAGACTTTTGGGGAAGAACCTGAAAGCCAAAGTAACGCAAGACAAAAATCTACATGGTGGTAAGTAAATGTAGCATGCGTACAGTGGTTACCCAATGTCATCCTGGTTATCCTCCTGTCTCCTCTCTTTGGAAATGAAAGTAATGTGTATACAGTGCTCTTTTGTGCTACTGTAACTGGAAATTATCACAAAAGATTGTTTCCAGGGGCATAAACTTGACATCCTTACATAGCTTTAATGATTGTTACTAACACAGCCTGGGCCTGGTTTAGCGAGGGTAGCATGGATCTAGAATGTCTGTCTACTATGGGTGTTGCTGAGCTCTGCACAGTTATCTTATGTGTTTGCAAGATGAATGTGGCATCATTACTGGTGAACAGTGTGGTGACATACTGAGAATTACCCCTTAGTGAAGCATGTTTACCGTTTATGCCAGTCTGGTTTTGGGATCTTGCCTTTGTTATTTGCTGTATTAGATTTTACCTATAACCATATGATTGTTTTAGCTCCCCAAAATAACAGTTGGTATAGCAAACAAAATTAGTTAATTCAGTATAGAGTCCTAAAATTATGAATAAAATACATTTAATGTTTTTAATCCTTCAATTACTAGAATAAATTTAGTTTATTTTTTATTTACATGGAGTTCAGCTTTAGGTTTGCAGATCTATTATCAGTTGTTAAAGGTTCAGTATTCCCTATAAATTCAGAGCTCAAGGATAAATTCTCTATCCTTATACAGTATCCGAATATTTAACCTATTTCACTCCCATGATTTACAATAAATTCACAATAAATACGTCAATGTGTACTCGCAAGGACACACAAAGTACACAAAGTGTCACCTAAAATGGCATATTTATGTACATGACACCAAAGAGGTACATGTCTTCTTGCTGTTTTTCTCTGTCCTAATCAATGCATAGAACAAAAGGGGAAAAACATATTTTCACATAAAGGCTTGAAGAAGATGAATATGATGGGGTAAATGGTTACCATTGCTTGTGGCCTGGTGGAACGGCCATCCATGTTTTTAATTTCAATCAATGAAAATCTTTGTTCTACTATTCTATAGCAAAAGCATGAATGGTTGCATTAGGGCAGAAAAATCAAGTCAATTATCACTTTGCATAGAAATTTGCACTTAGCAAAGTGTGTTAAATACTCTGCTTGCAAATAAAACCCAGCAAAGCCTCCCCTCATTCAGTAAGTTAAGTGAAAATTGTTACACCAGTGGCCTCTTGGTATTAACTTAAAGGTACTTACCTATTTTTACTGACAATAATAAAGTATAGAATGGAAACTTTCCTGGAAGGCCCCATCACAGTGGAGGAACTGGGGGCGGTGCTCAAATCTACCCCTTCAGGCTAACCCCCGGAGCAGATGTCCAGACTTTGTTTTATTAAAAGAATTGCTTTGTACACAATGGCCCCCTCACTTTTTTGGCAGCATTTAATCGCTACTGAATGTTGGTAACTTTCAATTGATTGTCTGAGATCCCATATTACAGTCATACAGTAGGGACCCACCTCTTTGTTCTAGTTATAGACCCATTTCATTGGTAAATCAGGATCTGAAACTCTGCACTTAAATCCTTGCTTTTTGCTTAACGCCCAGGCGTGAGGCTAGAGAAAATAACATAAGGGTCCTAAATCTGCAGTGTAAAGACTCCACCCTGAATGATTTTCACTTGCATTGCATGCCATAGTTTTATTTACTCTGGTATAGAGTTTTGATATAAAGCCGACCCCAGTGTACCTTTGTCACTTTATTGCAGCTGCTACTATTAGTACGCTACGTACTACGCTAGTTTGTTTTATTGACTTCTTTCTCTTTATTCATTGTATTGATAAGCCTTGATGTGGTGCCTTTGCTACATGGAGTGGAATTGATATAAGTTCCTGCTGTCTCTTTGCTCCTTAATGCTGTTATTGTTCTTATTACTTTTTATATATGTTTTGTATGTACCCTTTATATAATAAACAAATTAAACAGATGTTAAAAATAATTGCTGAATCTACGAGTAAATACCCTGAATATTGCCTCCCTTGAACTAATTAGCTGTATTACGTTTGTTTTATAATGCACTAGATTGATAGTTACAACATCTCATTACAACATGCTTTATAAGAATGGAGTTGTCTAAATGTTTTAGACCGGCCCATTCACACATACAGTATGTGCTGCTGCAGTGTATATGCATAGATTTACATCATCATTGGGAGTTACAATGTTACAACACACAATACCCAACTACAAGCTACAATCGCTATTGCATTTTAAGGCCCCTCCTTTTCTAAAAAATGTTTTCAAAAGCTAATTAAAGCTTGATCTTGGGCATGCCCAGGGAGAGCACAAATATTTTATCCAAGCCCATTCCCCATGTACAAGCAGAAAACATTTAAACTGCTTTGCATTTGGTCCCCTAAGATCTCAATTTACGAAGGGGTGCGGAGAAGTTCCTGGTCCAGAAATAAGAAAGCCAGCATTATGAAATAACACATTTATTCAACTTAACACATTTATTCAACTTATTCCCCCCTGAGACTGATGCACTTGGTACATCATAGTTGCAGCCTTTCTAGACCGTTCAAATAAAAGTCCTTCGGTTGGGCTGCAAACCAGTTCTCAGCAGCATCTTTGACGTCAGAAATGTCCTCAAAATGTTGCCCCTTCAAGTGTTTCTTCAAATTCGGGAAAGGATAATAGTCCGAAGGGGCCAGGTCAGGTGAGTAGGGGGGATGGTGGACCAATTGGAAACCCAGGTGTTCAATTTGGCAGCCACAACGTTGGAAGTGTGCGCAGGTGCATTATCCTGAAAAAAAGGATCCCTTTAGTCAGCTTTCCACGGTGTTTCATCCTAATTGCCTCCTTCAGCTGGTCCAGGAGGTTAGCATAATACTGTCCGGTGATACTAGAGCCCAAAGGTAGGTAGTTCATCAACAGAATACCGTCTTTTTCCCAGAAAACAGACGCCATGACTTTTTTGGCCCATTTCTGGGTTCAGACCACTGTGGTGCCATTCCTTTGATTGTTCCTTGGTTTCAGGATCATAGATTTGGGGCCAGGTTTCATCCTCAGTCACTAACCTAGCCAAAAAGTCCTGTGCAGCTTCAAAATGGGCCAAAACAGCTTTGGATACTTCAACTCGTTCCTTCTTCTGATCACTGTTCAAACATTTCGGCACCCACTTCGCTGAAAGCTTGCGCATGTCTGGGATAGTGGTGATAACAAACCCAACAAGCTCCCCTGAGATGTCAAGTATCTGGGCTATCTTTTTTGAGGATATTCGCCGGCCCTAAATAATCAGCTCATGGACAGCATTGCAAGTTGCCGGGTCAGTTGAGGTTGGTGGGGGTGGGGGGGGCGGGGGCCCACAGTGGGGCTCATATTTAATGGTGAAACGCCCAGTCTTGAAATGAGATATCCAGGTGTTGACAGTGCTGTAGGAAGGACACTTCTAACCCAATGTTTGTGACATCTCAGTGTGAATGTCCTTTGCTGACTTTCCCTGCAGAAACAAAAACTTCATGACGACCCGTAACTCCAAAGAGGCTTGTGCCTCTGCCATCACAGCTTCCCAATAAACGAAAAAACAGTTTTAAGAATCGCAAAGACTTTGCACAGTTACATACTAAGATATTAGGCTGTCATATGCCCCCACACTCATTGTTTTATTTCATCTGGAAGGGGACAAAGCCAGGAACTTCTCAGCACCCCCTCGTAAACTACATATTTGAAAGTATTGTTTTAGCATGTTCACTGTGTTGTTGCAAATTTTTTTCTATTTTTGCTTGAATTACATATCTTCTCATTGTACGAGATGTGGAATATTTTTTTTGTAATGTGTCTACATCTTTAGTCACACAGACTGCATAGAACGCACAGGCAAAAGGCTCATTTTCCTGTTTTGAGGACATCTATAATTGTCAAGGACAGAAAAATACTGCCAACAATTAAACTGGTGCTTTTTTTGCTGAGGAGTTTTTCCTTTATATTAGCATTTGAGAATTACCAGTGGAATAATTTAGTAGTTGGGCATAAAGCCTAGAACAACATAAACACGTTTAGTAGTTAAGCAGTACATTTATTTTTACATATCTCTTCATCAGATCAAAGACTGTGAAGGAGAGAGATTGAAAACTGTGGAGAATCCCACCAAAAATGTAGCAAAGGTTCTCCATATACTGATGAGTCCTGCTGTAAACTTGACTGGGGCTGAAAGTTCATAGATTTAACTGCACACATCGGTACAACACTGCATCTGGTGTCATTTATATTTCCGATCATGTAATCAGAGTACCATCTAGTAATCTAATTCATTATCCGTATTCATTTCACAGCTAGGTAATGTTAATACCTCTGCCATGTTTTATTGGGTTACAGGACTGAATTGGTCTTAGTAAACTATTAAAGAGACAGATTTTTATCATGAAAACGAATATACCAAACATACTTAAGCCAATGTACCAGAGGAGCTTCATAGGTTACTGAAGGTTTAATGAGAAGCATCTGCCTCTGATATGGTTACAATCGTAGAAAAGCTGCAATGGAACTTTTTGTTGAAAGGTTTTAACCACACAGCTTCAACAAACAGAGGTAGGACAAGGTGATTACAGTATGTATGCATAGTGCCTATTATATGAGTAGCATATGGAACCCAATGGTGTACACATAACCACTCACAGCAGTGTCTGTATTTGTAGAGCGGCTTTCTTTGCTGTTCCTGGACCATCACATACATCAGAGAGCATTACTTAATATTAAATAATAATTAGGAGGACTCAGATTGGTATATATATTGTGACAGACTGTCACTAAGAGTGACAGGAAAGTGCATTAAAGGCTCCAGGGAAAGAGAGTATTAATAGATTTGGATAGGTTTCCTAGAAAAGAAACCTGGTTCTTTAGAGCCCTGGAGCCGGCCAACGGAGTGAAAGGGTGGGTTCCTTGGCCCAACCCAATCCTGACTGGGTAAATGTTCACCTACAAGGGAGAGAGGAAATTGATCAGCAAGAGGGTGAGGGAAGAGGATCAGCCACTGTGTTGCAGGCTGGTGTGTGTTCTAGGCTGAGAATGCAGCCAGAGGGTTCCAGGCTGGGAAGGCAGCCAGAGGGTTCCAGGGTGAGAAGGCAGCCAGAGGGTTCCAGGCTGTGAAGGGAGCCAGAATCTGTTCCAGGCAGGATAAGGGAGCCAGAGTGTGTTCCAGGCCACATGAGAGGGGACTGAGCTCCAGGAAAGCCAGCGGGCAAAACCAGATTGGAACTGTGAGTGAAACAGTGTTTATTTAGTGTGTGTTAGTAAGAGAGGGCACCTAAGTTAGGTAGCCAGAGGCCCAGCCAGGCTACTGTTTTTTAATTTGTTGTGCAGTGCTGGAGAGTGTGCTGTAACAATTGCCTAAATAAATAAACCTGTTGTTATTTTGGACTTTTGGAGTCTGCTGCCTCTTATCTGCCCTGTAAGCATCCCGTTACCATGAGCAACCCCAAGTAATCTACCACAATATATATATATATATATATATATATACCCTTTAATTTAAGCACTGCATTTGTGAAACTTTATAAGCAGTGCTCTCTGCAAATGTCTAACCCTCTGTCATTGATCACATGATGCCAAAATTCTAATGGTAAGATTGTCAAAGTGAAGTTGTACTTCATGTTAAAGTAAATGTAGACACCTACCTGTTTTTTTATTTTTTGGAAGGTGGGGGGGCGGGGGGGGGCGGACAAAAGCTTTATTTTTGCCTTTCTCTGATATTTAGAAAGCATGTAGGTTATAGCACTTGACAGACTGAAATTGTTGTGGAAGCTGTAGTGGAAGCTGTGGTGGAAGCTGTAGTCAGGCTCAAGAGACTAAATCAGAGGGGTACATAGAACGACTTTTCTGGCTAGTGAAGTCTCCAGCAGGCATCTTAAGGTGTCAGGTGGGACTTATAGTGAACCTTCCAGAAAAAAGGTCCACTTATGTGTACCTGCTGTACACTTTATAAAGGAAAACACTTTAAAGAAATTTAAAAACAATTTTCCAATTTAAAAACAATTTAACAATAAAACAAAACAAGCTTATGTACAATGCAATAATATTGTCTTGAGATAACTTGGATCCTAAGCCTTCTTAAGATCCTTCTGTTAGGGCCAAGTGATATCAGTGTCATGAAGCTGGAGGAACCCAAGAGTAAGGTAATTATTTTTTTACTGATTTTCTTCTGAAATTGTCTTTGCTTTATGCAGTGTTTTCTGCACAGACATTGAAAAGCAGACACAAAATCAAACCTTTCATTTTAGTGGATGGTCCCCTATAAATTATAAAATTGTAGACTGAAAACAGAATCACACTTTCTCATTCAGACCAAAATCAGTGTAATGTATTGGCATAAGTTTTGAATATGTAACGTATAAATAATTAGGACAAGTTTATAAGTGTATTATTTTAAACCTGAATATCTTCAGCAGCACAGAAGTTTAAATATTTGATTATTATTTTGTAATTTATCATAACATTCAGTTTAACCTCTTGGGGGTCCATGTTTTTCCACAAAAGCTAAGCTTTCCTAGGTCTGTTTTTTCAATGACTTCATCTGAATGAAGGCAGAATCACCCCATGGGTTATTTCTGGTCAGGTATGTCCTAAGGTGGAAAACATTTCCTATTTGACTCCAAATATGGCAGCTGTTCAACTCAGATACTTCATTTGCCCAAATGTTCTGTAAAAGGGTAGGGGGCTAAATTTGCCCGGAGATGGGCTTAAATCACCAAGCGACCCACTTATTTGTGTTCCTGCACCAGGGCTGCCATGTTCCTTGCTTGCTTTCTACTACATGCGACGTTCAGCAAACTCAATTGACAGTGCCAGGACGATGTAACTGGGATTGCAGAAGCTGCGCATACAGAGAACTGCGCAGACCAGAGAAACAAAATCACACAGTTACTGTACTACTCCCTTGTGTCTGTCTAAATACTGCAACTTTCTGAGTTTTCCCTAGCTGCACTGATGGCAAGTTCTGAGCTTCTCTTTATCCACAATGTCGAGCCAAGGAAGCATGTGTGGGTATATCATTATTCAGCCTCTGATAATGCTAGGCACTTTACCGCTAAATGGAAACTCTTTGGGACCAGTATGTACATTGTCCTCATTTATGTTAGTTACAAAACAACAAATTATAATGAACAAAGGAAGCAGCTGTAGGATAAAATGAATACAAAATAGTGTTCCTTAACTACTTTTAAACCACATTCCACTGAGGATGACAATAGCCTACTGTGTTATCCTGACTCATACAGATAATGGATAATGAATGTTTGGAGGGAGGAAAACATCTTGTAAGTATATATATATATATATATATATATATATATATCTCAATAAATAAAACCTACTGATTTTATATTGTAAACAACAGTCATCACTAAAATAGGAGTTGTCTCAAGCTGTCCTAGTTAGAATTAGGTACCATTAAAATAGATAACAATCTGGTTATTGTATTGTTTAGCAAGCAATATTTTGCATTCTTTAACTGAAAAAAATGATTCAGTTGTTAGATTATATGAATTAAATATTTTAACTGTTGTATGACAAGCTTTAGACCGAAAACTTTCCCCCTCTAAAGATTGCTAGTGTGGAAGATCCTTTATAGGTTTTAGCTAGGAGTAGAAGCTGTACTAAACCCAGGTCCTAAATTAAATTTACTGATTAAATCCACCATTCCATGCCCATGTTTATATCACTTCAACTTTAAGAGGCCATTCACCTAGGCCTTCTCAAAATTTATTGTTAGTGCAACCTGATGCTTTCCTGTGAAAGACATAGTTCTGTGGAAAAGAAAATACATCCTATTCAGTGTTTTGAATATTCTGACAAAGTAACCTAACTGGAATTGTTATTATTATTATTATTATAGATTTATATAGTGCCAGCTTCTTCCGTTAGGCCTTACAATTATAGTGATACATATTCTGTATATAAAGAAGCATGATGGACACAACACATTTCAGGTATTGGTGCTCACCACTTTGGCACTCTCTCAGGAATTTCAAGAAAAGAAGCAGTGGCCACACTCCAAAGGGGATCAAAAATATTTGGTTAGTTTATTATAAACATTACTAAGTACAACAACACATATAGGTAGCCATAAATTACTGGCTGAACAAAAAAGTACGGGTGCCCGAAGGCTGATTTCAATAAAGAAGTGCAGAGATGTGAGCTCACACTGCCATGACCAGGCAACACTCCCATACATATCTTTTTTTAACCTAACTACACGGGTATGTCCATTAAAAACACTGTTACCAGATCCTTCATTTTAACAAAAACCTTCACATGAGGCTATATGTGCATATATAGTAATTTATATATGTTGTATACTTGTAATGGCCTGTAATGTGTGGACATACAAAAAAACCAAACTGCTGCTGGGAGCCGCTATCTATGATGGTGATGTCAGCAGCTCCAGCAATATCTAAGCTGTCACTCTAGTGACATTCTAAAGTATTACCTCCCCATCAGGTAGATAAAAAGAAGGGAGGTAAGGAACCACCGGAGTAATTGGAGAGAAAATTAGAGGGCTATGATGTGCAGAGTCAGGTGGCTGTACTAGGGAATTGACTCCTGCTGGATTAGTCACATAGGGCCTGATTTATTAAAGCAGTCCAATTCTGGAGAGGATACACTTTCATCAGTAAGGTTGGGTGATACAGCAAACCTGGAATGCATTTCTTAAAAATCATTTGCTATTTGTTGTGTTGTTTTCAATCCTGGACCAGATCCTTTCCGGATTTGCTGGATCACCCAGCTTTTCTCATGAAAGTGTATCCCCTCCAGCCTTGGGGAGCTTTAATAAACTAGGCCCATTTTCATCAAGTTCAAAGGCATATTGTATAAGTGAATTACCAAATAATGTAGGCAGAAAACACTGCAATCAAGCACTTATTATATAAGTGAATTACCAAATAATGTAGGCAGAAAACACTGCAATCAAGCACT
>NC_092861.1:39862480-39884784 GCF_032062135.1 Pyxicephalus adspersus | reverse complement strand
TATATATATATATATATATATACATATACACAACACATAGAGCATGATTTATTTGAATTATGTCTTTTACTCTGCAAATACATGAAGTCATGCAGTAAATCAGCAGTTATCATCCTTCATAGGTGAGTGTAGCTTTAATGTGAAATCTGAAGATTCTGTGACTATTTACTGCTACTGCAATTTTCTGGTGAATCTTCTGGCGTCATGGCTTTTAGTTTTCCTATAGCCTTTCCTCCAGAAGTGGCTATGGGTGCTGCCAAATAATAAAATGAACCTGTGAGGAAGGTGGGGGGAACAGAGGGATGTAGGTCCATGGTTGGATGATGCTGCGTGTCATTCAACCTTAAAGTCAAGTCGTACTGAACGTCAGGAAGGACTTTGTGTAAGTGAATACAGGAAAGGTTGGCAAATTCTTTGTATCTTTTTACATGCTGAAAAATGGTTTATGATATCTGCATGCCAAACGTGCTTAGCAGCTTGTTGATAATTATGCCCACAAGGAAAGCTGCAGCCAAATTAAGTTTATTAGTAAGGTTATGCATTTAGATATAATGCAACTCTTCTACAAACATAATCCTTCAGAACTGCTTTTAAAGTATTTTAAAGGTTTTTTGTTGTCTTCTGAGAATATCAACTCTCCATTTGTCCAGATAATAAAGCAGAAATTGATGGGAAATCCAAAATGTTTTTATTGTTTGTAGACATGTAGTGTATAGGATTTCCCTTAGGTGGGATGGTGCCAACCCCAAATCATCATAGGAACAAATAACAAATAGACAGGTGGGTTTTTTTAAGGCAAAAATAAGTACTGTATTTAGTGATACTTCTCATAGAATACAATGATACAATGATCCCAGGTACAATGTAGTATTTCTAGGACCTTCACAGCAAGGGTCCAATAATCAACATATAAGGTATGTTGTCCCAGCACACTGGAGAGCTGCGGCTGCAGCTTTCACCATTTTCCACGTACCTTGGATAAGCAGATCCGTGGGACCAGATTTATACTTACCTGGAATACTCTTCTTTTCCATGATATTGGTAACCTTCTTGGAGAGATCCTCCATTCTGGACCCTTGTTTTTTTTTTATTGAGTAGGCAACCTATCTTAAATGTTGAATATTGGACCCTTGCTGTTAAGGTCCTCCGAAATATTACATCTTACCCTGGATCATTGTATCTTTGTATTCCATTAGAAGTATCACTGAATATAGTACTTATTTTTGCCTTAAAACCCCACCTCTCTATTCATCTATTCATCTCTATTCATTCTGTGATTCTGTCCAGAACAGAGGCAGATCATGACTTGTAAAAGGGTTCAACGGGATACATCACAACACCCTGTCACAGTATTACTGTCATTGTTGGCTTCTGGAGGTGTAATACAAATATCAAAATTAATTGATGGGTGGATGTCAGCTTGGAGAAGAGGGTGTTCCTGGGTAGGCATTTATATGCAGGCTGCCCTGACCATACGAGATGCTGAATCTCCATTACCAAAATAACCAAAATATCCAATATATGAAAAGGGTGAGTTAGAGACAGTTAAGCTGGGAAGGAAAGATTTAGTAGATGCTGGATGTCCTCCAGCCAAAAAATAAGGTGGACATTACTTGAATTGCTGCAGCTTCTGAGAAACTCCTAATGAACAGTAAAATCAGAGTAAGCAGTTTCAGAAGCCTGAAGAGCCTTTATAACTGTACAAGACTGAAGGCAAGATGGGATTCAACTTTAAATATTACAACACGTCGTTTAGGAGTATTATTTAAAAAACAATGCATAGAAATTGCCTTCCCAACATCTAATAGAAATAAATTATACACACCAATGATTTTCTTAACTCTAGTTTGGACCCTAACATTAGCAAATTGAAAAACTCTTTTCTCAGCTGATTAAACATTAAAAACAATTATTTTAAAACGTCATTGTTCAAGTATTCTATCAATATGAATAATGTAAGTAGATCTCTACAACTAGAATAGCTTTGCTTGATGCTAGAAAAATTATTTCAGTAGGTAACGGTCCATTGAGCCCTATTGCATAACAATTCTTCCAAAGAGACATAACTGAATGATTTTATCAGAGATAATGATTTGATGTTCATATTATTCATCAGCAAAGTTTTAATATATTATTTGGCCAACATTCTTTTTCTGCGTCTGGTGATGAGCAAACCAGTTGGCCTGAAAAGGTATTCTGCCTGGATGAAAACAGTTCACTGGATGGGGGCATCACATAGCACGCTATTCAATATTAAAATTAATTATACCTAGTTAAAATACATTTTGTGCGTGTGTATGTAACAGGTGCCCCCGTCACGGGGTCTTTATTCTAGGCTTGCCCAGGATCCTCCTTGTTCAACCTTCTCAGGTCTTTTGAGCTTTAGTTAAGTTACTACTTTTTCATACAGCAGTCTGAGCCCTGTGTTCTTTTGTCTGCAGCCTCCTAGTATGGTGTCCTGTGTATCATAGCATGCCATCTATACTGTCCACAATTATAAACTATAGATCCAATTCAATTAAAAAATTGTGAGCAGGCAGGGTGTTATTGCAGAAAGCGACAGGTGATGTCCCTTCTTTAATAAATAAGCTACCCTAAGCTTATGCAGCACGGTGTACTATAAGATTTTATTGTGATCAGACAGGTAAGTTTTTTTTATTCCATAAGGGACATCTGTCCTTTCTGTAATAAACAACATGTGGACAATTAACCTGAAAAAATTATCTTTGATGAAAAAAAGATACTGTTCAGGACAGCATTGGATCAAGCTGGTATTACAGCCAAAGTTGCTTTAAAACTTCTATTTTAAATGACACCTGGGACATCTAAAATCTAAAATGAATGTCATGCATTTGGCAAGGTTGAAGGTAATCCTTATCATGCTAATTTTCTACCTGCTGAAAAGCCCTTTGATCATGTCTCCTGCCAATTGCTAAAGTCAATACAGATTGGCTTTGGGCCACATATACTGTAACTGCAGAGAATAACAGTCTACAGCCCAACAGTGACAGTTCAGGTCAACTGATCTACTACTTGATCAATCTACTATAATATATTATATTCCCTTACACACTCATTCAGAATGCAATAGACGGCCATGTTTTTCAAAAACTTAGGTATCCAAGTCACACATTTTCTTGACAAACTATTTGAAGGCAACTTCCTGCTCAATTGAACATTTCTACCTTTCCCATTCTGTCTTTTTATAGTTTAGTGTTTCTTAACTTGTCCTTTGGGATCAGACTTTTGCACATCCATGGTCATTAATCACATTTAAAAGGAGCAAACTAATCATTTCAATTCTATAAAGAGATTTGTAAAACAACCTGTTATTGGTCCCTAAAGACAGGTTTGTGAAAGACCGCTCTAGATAAAAAGCAATATTTGTTTTGGCTCAGTTCAACATCAAACACAACTTTGCTGATCCCAACTTTAACCCCATAAATCCTTCTTAGAACTGTTGTTGCATTCAAAATATTAAATTGATGTATTTAGCATGTGCAAGGTTCTTATGAAGCATTTTCATGGCTAAATAACTATTTAACCAACACTTTGACAGTATGTTACCCTCCCTGGCTTTATAACTTTTTAAATAATAATTTATGTCTTTATTTTAGACAATCTCATTTTAATTATTCCTATGCGTTTTTAATGTTGGATGATGTCTACACATGGGGCTGTATCTATTATGGTGGTCTAGCTATAAACATTTTTTACATATTCATAACAAGCAAACGAGCAATACAAAAAGCCCTAACTGACTTCTGTATCCGCAGGCAATATGGCTCAAGCAAGGAAGTCACTTTCTTAGCAGTTCAGCTCACCCTGCTTCGACTTCCAGCTTTTAAATCTCCAATGTAGACATCGGCATAGTGAGCTTAGCTGCCTGGGGGAACCAACACCATTCAATATTCAAGGGGATAGCCTTATGGTATAAACTATGCCAATAGTATAAATGTACAATAAAGTCAACAAAGCTGTATATAAAATTGCAATATGCAAATGTATTGTTAGCAATTAGAGATGCAATATTTATGCTTAAAGAATTATTTTACTTTGTAACTTTGGTGATAAGTAGGCACCCAAATTATAGATTGTTTGTAAACTTTAAAACGTTTCTAGTTTAGGCCTCATAAAAAACCAAAATAGTTTGCTTTGATAACATAGACAGACATAGCTATCATGTACTGCAGGGCAAAGCAACAGTTTCACATTACAACTTACCCACCCTTATATGTCAGAAGCAGGAGAAGTTGCCCTGTGCAATCTATAGTTTGCTTAAGCTGTAGCTTACACAAATGGACTCTCCAAATATTGCACAGTTGATGGTCAATTTTCTTTCCCTCTAGTTGGTGTGTACGCATGTTTAGATAAGAACTTATTCAAGAGAACATTCCTATAGGTTTTGATAATAGTAGAGTCCTTATGCATGGAGACTACATGCATTAACCTTACACCCCACAGTTGCCCAAAGGATGTTGTCATCATATGGCCATTTCCATTAAGCATTAGCTTTTTCTGCAAACCTTTTGATGTAAGTTCAGAAATATTTCTCTAACAAGCAGCACATTTATTTTAAATTGAATTAGTCTTTCCTACTGATGAATTCATGGCCTGTGGCAGCAGCCAGTACGGTATGTGCTTATAGTGCAGACGGAGCAAATGATACCCAGGGACCAATTTTTCTTTAAGCACATCTCAGCTGAATAAGTTAAAGGATGCATATGTTGGTAAAATTATAAAAATTAGATTTGCTACAACGAATATGCATCAATAATCACAAAACATAACTTAGAAAACAGGAATCTTTCTGCAAAGTTTATAAGGCCTCTATTCTTCTCAAAGTGTGACACAGATGCAGCTATTCTTCCCTATAGACATGTCATAGCTAGGCTCGTCTGAACCAGGAAAAGTAAGGAGACCCCATTCTACATGAGAAGCTTCCAGTCTTTTGTCATAAGCATAGATAGGCAGGCCTAGGCAGGGCTGTGCTGTCGCTCAGCAACGGGAAGCTCCAAAAATCAACTACAAGCCTAACCTTGATTGCTCAGATCACCATGAAGTTTCCATTTGAATGTTAATGAACTTTTGTAGATGTGCACATTTACTATATTTAGAGAATCAATAAGGTATATGCTGTAGAGTAGGTTACTTCCATCTATGGAAGGGTAGGGTAGGTTCCACGTTCCATCCTCCCTGTATTCCATTTAAGGGTACCCCTCAAAAATGATCCATCTTGATTGATAGTGCTAGGATGTAATTCCTGTGCAGGTAGGGGTTCATTTATCCCTGCCACATTCAAGGGAAGCCAGCCAAAGCTGATGCTGGGCATGTGCAGCCCAGTTTTGTTGCCAGAAACCTGGAGCAATGAGGCAGGTAACACAGAATGTTGCAGAGGGGACACCGCCTGTCCCTTTCTGCAAAAATGACCTGCCTGATTAAGCATTTCTAAAAGTGGAACCTTAGTTTCACTTTAAGTGTGCAAACATTGCTAGTGACGATGGTCAAACAGACAACAAACAAAATCTGACAAATAGTCTAACCCTTTCCAACCCTGCAAAAACATTGGGCCTGATTTATTTAAGTTCTCCAAGGCTGGAGAGGATACACTTTCATCAGATCACCTGGATGATTCAGCAAACCTGGAATGGTTCTGGTCCAGGATTGAAAACATTTGCTAGCAAATAGCAAATGACTTTAAAGAAATCCTTTCCAGGTTTGCTGGATCACCCAGCTTCACTGATGAAAGTGTATTCTCTCATGTCTTGAAGAGCTTTATTAAATCAGACACATTGTATGAAGTACTACTAGAATTGTTCAAATGTACTTCAAAACTGATTTATCTGTTTTATATTTACCTAAAATTTCAAATATGCAAATGGATTATTCTGTGTCTTAGCTTTATAGAATTAATACTTATCTGCCTTATTGGTAACAAAGTAGTATGAGGTGCCATGTTAGCCATTTGGGCTTTAGTGGGAAAAAAGAAGCAACAATACCTTTTTAATTAAATATATTTACGTATCCAAGCTTTTAGGAAAGTAAAATTCTTTCTTTTCATATTAGGAGGAGAGAAATTGGGTGATGGATACAGATATAAAGCAGTAGGGTCATAATTCTGTCAAAGAAAATGTACTTAATTAGATGTGTGAGGAGCAGCACTAAAAGGCAACGGTTGTTTATAGAATTCATCTTTTATCCCTCATCCAAAAACTGATTCATTTTGTACATATGATAAAAAAATCACTTTATTAATATACACGTATAGGTACAATAAACACTGCTGTAAATTGTATAGAGATATTAGATGAGGTACACAGGTATAGAATATTGGGAACCTGATTCTGTGCAAGGGCAACCTTTTTCAGGACCCTTTCATCTGTTATAACTCACGTGTAAAGTGGATGTTTGTGTGTAGCATAAAGGAGAAAAGCACTTAGTGATGGTTCTGGTTTTTCATAATTGACTTGGTCGGTTATGAGTTCAGTCTCTTCTTTTGAAGTCATTTGTTGTCCTTTTGCAATGATAGCGTTATTATATCTCTCCAATTATTATGGAGTTACAAAACTACTGGCTATGGGATTTATTCTTTTTTTTTTGAGTGGGTAAGGTTTGGAATTCATTTGAAAGTAACTTGCTTGTGAACCTAATGGTGGCTACTGATCCCTCTCTGTACAGGCACATTGACTGAAATGTGATAGCTAAAAACATTTTCAGTGTGCATCAAACAAATCAAAACGAGAAAATGAAAGTAGCTCAATGTCATTGCCCAGCTTCAAAGGTGTGCAAGGATGACAATAGGGGTTTAAAAGTCCTCTGATGTATCACTTCAGAGAACCTGTCACTTGCACATTGCTGTCACATAGAGAGTTTACTGAAAAAAACATTTTTGAAAGAATATTAAAAAAAAATAAATTAAACCCTAAAAAGGTGGTTAAGCACATGTATTGCATATTGTTGCACACACTGGAATGAGAGCAATATGTCTACAGCCATCATAAACTGGTAAGATTTTTTTTAATTGCCTTTTTGTCTTCCCTACATGGAATGCTCCACATATGCATGTGAATAAATAGATGACCCCTGATGTGTAGCAATCGATATAATGCTGTGGTTTATAATTTTGACCGTTTGGGAGAGTAAAAGTCAACGATTATTTGATCCCATTACAACTACAGTGTCCACATCGAAATGTACCCTGAATTGCCTTGGTTGTTGGTGTGTTTTGGAAATGGCTTGAGACCAGATGATCTTTAAGCGATCTTGATTTTCGATAGGTGATCTTGGTAGATCCAATAACAACAAATTCCTGAGCGATTGATTCCGAGGACTATTGGAAAATTATTTCATCCTTATCTCAGCAGCCAATTTTTAAATGTAAGTGACATCCTCCATTATTTCACACTATATAAATATATTTAACCATAACAATATGTCACGATAATATTATTATTATTCCTACGTTCAGATATACCTACAGTTCACTCACGCTACTAAATATATTTTTTCATGGGATCAACCTTTGCTCTGATTTCTACATAATTATATGTCTGCTAACCTTTTTATATGTACAGATACCTCATATAGCAACATCTATAGAAACTATATTTAGATATACTTACATACCATGCACATGGATAATGCATACTACTAGCTATAATTATAACCATCTATTGATTCATATATCCTTGGACACCAAGTTAGAGATTTACCGGTTTATTGCACTATATTGTTTGATCTGAAAACAGATTGATATTGAATGATTTGATGTTTATAGATGTGCTGGGTATTGACCATGTATTAATTTTATTTGTTATTTATACTTTACCAATTTTTCTATGTGCAATCACATGTTTATTTGAATATACCTAGACCACCACAGTCCCAGCATACCACTGAAGAAGCCTATTAGGTAAAACGCGTCGGTCAAATCAGACTGGAACGGTTAACTTGATTTAATGTATTAACTTAGTAGAAGTTTGTCTAGCATGAATATCTCAATTCTGTGCCTATATAATAGAAATTGATTTCGAAAATGATATAAAACATGATTGCTTTGTAATTATGTATGAATCAACTCATTGCCAATACATAATTAATTTACAATCCTAACAAACCCCCGTCTTTTGCTCGCTACTTTTTGCATACTTAATAAGATCACGAGATAGAGTACATTATATAATTATCAGTTATAACTCTAAAGTGATGGTTGACCTGACCTGAAAATTTTGGGTTCCCATGTTTTTCTCCTTTACATAGGCGTGCATAATTTTAACTTTTCACATATTTGGTTTCTTACTGGACAAAATTTCATCTTTTTATTCCCCCTAAAATTGGAGAATAGATTGTGTTTGTGTGCACTAAATTTAATTTGAGTGTTTTTTTTCCTGTAGATATAGATTTGCTAAACAATAGCCCAAATATGTTAGAAAATTGCAAGTACCACCATATTGTCCAGTGTTTCTGCTTTTGAGAAAATGTATAATGTTTTGGGAGTTTAAGTAATGTTCAGGGTTAAAATATTTTTTTGCCATGTCAGAATGGAAAAGTAAAAATGTTGTCTAGTACTGAGAGATATTTGCACTAATGATAGTGGATACATATAGTTACATAGTAGGTCAGGTTGAAAAAAGACATTTTTAAATAAACATATCGCAGCTATAAAACCCTATAAGACATAGTTGGTCCAGAGGAAGGCAAAAAAGAAAACCCTTGCCACAACAGGGGAAAAAAATTCCTTCCTGATCCCGTGGGGAAATCGGATGTTCCTTGGATCAACAGTCACTGTTATTTTTACTTTAAATCCTTAATACCCGGTTATATTCTGTGCTTCTAGAAATCATCCAGCTTTTTCTTAAATCTTTAGTAGTTGCTGAAACTACTTCCTGAGGGAGCCGATTTCACATTTTCACAGACCTTACAGTGAAGAATCCCTTCGTTATTCAGAGCTTAAACTTATTTTCCTCCAGACGCAAATATTACTATTTTGTTCTTTGTAATGTTCTCAAAGTGAATATTTGGGAAGAGAGTTCTCTATATGGACCATTTATATATTTATACAGGGTTATCATATCCCCCTTAAATGTCTCTTCTCAAGGGAGAATAGATTCCGTTCAGCTAATCTCTCCTCATAGCTAAGCTCCTCCATTCCTTTTTATAGTTTAGTTGCTCTTCTCTGCACTACAGAAAAGTTTGAAACTGTTGACATTCTCCCATGAAAAATCAAAACTGTCTGCACACCACAACCTACTTTAGTACAGGTTCTGCTCGAGCCTATCTGTACAAATGATATTTTTCCTACATGAAATTGGGTCTGCCTGTAGTACTGCTTCTCTTGCAATTATGGCTCATTAGCTGCTGCCACATTATGAGGCCAGATACTAAATTCACATGCTTGTGGTGTCAATGAGTCTGGTGTTTAAAACACGACACTGTTCGCTAATTACATATACTACGATCAGCTCCTCTGCACATAATGGATTGACATTTAATTAACTGTGGCATAGGTGAAATATTCTTTCATCAGCACCTTCGTGTTTAATATGTTCATTGCAGTAAGATCAGCTGACAGATGAAGAAATTGCCAGGTAACTACTCTGAGCAAGTTTATATTAATTTTTAGTTTTAAAGGCAATCTATGGTATTTAAAAATATATATTTGAGGTGCATAAATAAAAATGATTGTTGAAAATTCAGTAAAGGATAACATCCCAGTTTCTAATTATTTTCAGAATGAGTCATTATATTGCTATAGTAAAGCATCTTCCTATTGCCTGGTAAAGCCCAAATGGGGTTCCCAGGAGGATCAGTTTGCATGCAGTGAATAAGAGTACAATGCATTTTCATTTATCACTTTTAAGTTAACTGCCATACCTGTTTCGGGGACTATAAACAAATCCCCATCCATCAATGACTGGACTGATCATTGAAGAAGAACCTAGACATGGTAATCTCTATAAGTCTTAGTTTCAAGCTTGTCCGGTTACATTGTATGGCAACATTATTCCATGCATTTTAATGCAAACTTATATACAGCTTTGTCATTCTTGAAAAAGTCATCAGTTTCTTTGAAAATAACTGTGCAATGCTTTTATAGCTCGGGTTACATAAAGTATGAAAAACAGTATACTCTAGGGGATATGTATGAAACACGCTGGTGACAAAAATAGACTTAAATCAGACTACCTCTGGGCAACTTTTTTTGTGTGTTAACGACCCACCTCTGCGCCACAGCCAACGGATACAGTAAAAGTCACTGATAATAAAACAGACTTTTATCAAAATTGGACAGATTTTTACACAATTAGGAAGTGGTCCGGGGCAGGTTTCATTCTGTTGCAATGCTACTTTAGTTCGGCTGAGGGAGAAAATAAAGTATCAGGCTGAAACAGTGTACCTGATTTATTAAGGTTCTCTAAAACTGGAGAAGATAGACTAATATGGGTGAACTTGGGTGATCCAGCAAAACTGGAATGGATTTCTTGAAATTATTTGATATTACAGTACAACCCCGGTTATCCGAGACCCGGATAACTAGAACAGACAGATAACCGGCACCCAACAGCTTCACTTTCTTGATTGCTGCTGCAGCCCTAGTGGAGCTCCACTATGGTATGTGGTATGTGTTCTACATACAATATTACATACCACAGCTCCACTAGGACTGCAGGAGCAATCAGGAGAGCTGAGCTGTCAGGAGAGCAGAGCAGATCTCTGCTGATTGCTCTGCTCTGTGATTGGCTGAGAAAAGGGAAACCCTGATGGCGGCTCAAGCGTCATCAGGGTTTCCCTTTTCTCAGCCTTTCAGCACTTGAGGTAGATGGGGACAAGTCCCCCCATTCAAGTCCAATGCTGAATGACTGAGAAACTTGTTTCAGAGTATTCTCAGTTAACCGTAAACTACACTTATCCTGAATCTGTGTCGGATATCGGAGGTTCTATTGTATTTGGAAAATGTTTCAATCCTGGACCCGATGCTTTCTGGGTTTTCTGGATCACCAAGTTCACCCATGATAGTCTATCTTCTCTAGATTTGTAAACCTTTGATAAATCAGTCTTATTATATTCATTTTCAATATTTGTCTCATTGTTCATGTTTAGTAATTCCTAATCTAATACATACACCCCTTCTCTGTGTACTGTACCTGGCATATTCCCTTAGCAAGGAGACTGATTTCATTGATGTGCTAACATTAACCATTGAGAATACCTACACATCTTAAATACAATTCCAGAAACATGGCACAACAAGCACTTAAAATAGGAAATTTCAATCAAATTTTTTCTTCCTAGTTTTACAAGAATAGCTATGAATGACTTCATAGTGAATAGACACTGCAATAGTTTCCATGTTTTATGATGCTGTAAAAAAGGAGAAGTGGCTCGGAAATGATTTGTTATGCAGATTTCCTTCTTTCACCGCACAGCTATTTCATCGCTCACTTTACATTCTGCTCCACAGCAGACAACTTTTTTCCTTAGGCTGGTCACACACATCATTATTTCTCACAGTCCAATCATTTCTAATTATATGACTAAGTAGAAAGGATCTACTTTTTATTTAAATTGATTAAACTGAATAAACTGAACATGAGCAGAAAAATAATTTTTTATTTTTAAACATTACATACACTGCCTTGAGAAAATATCCATTTGTCCAACGTCTATTTTTCCTGGTGTGTCACCAGCTGATTTACTCAACAAGCTTACAACTTTGAACATGCAATATATTTTTATTGTGACACAAACAATAATTACAAAAACAAAAATACCAGAACCCTCCCTTTCCAAGCAAACCGTTGTAGAATTGCCTTTTGTTGCAGTTGTAGTTGCAAGTCTTTTGGGGTATGTCTCTATTAGCTCAGCACATCCAGACACTGGGATACCCCCGTCTCTGTTGTGGATCGTTATGCTCCTTTGGTGTTAAGCTACGTACACACTTCCAATTATTATCGTCGGAAAACGAACGACGAACGTTCCTGCACGATATACACGAACGATCGTATAGCACCGATCCTGCACATAGAGGTAACGACACGATCGTTCGTAGATATTGTACACACAATAGATACGATCGTTTGAGCGATAGAGGAACTATGTGCACGACAGGAAAGTGAACGGACGTTCGTTCATCACGCATGCTCTGAACATGGACGATCAACGAACGACCGTACACACGAACGATGTTCAACGATCGTCGTCCAATCCTATCCGCCGGTCCGGTCGTTCGTTTCCAGCGGCTTTCCTCGTTCGTCGGCGTCGTTGGTTACTTTTTTACGAACTATTTTTTGCCCAATCGATCGTTCGTCGTTCGATTGGAACGATAAAAATTGGAAGTGTGTACGCACCTTTACTCTTGTTGTCTTTGTTCAATCTCTGATTAATCCCCTCCTTGCTGGTGTGTGTTTTGGTGGGCAGCCTCCGGGTTGTAGTAGTGCCATAGTTTTTCCATTTTGATATAATTGATTTGATGGTTCTCCATGGGATATTCAAAGTTTGGAATATTTTTTATAACCCTTTCCTGATCTATGCTTCTCGACAACTTTGTTTCTGGCCAGTATGAAGTGCTCCCCTGTCTTTGGGTTGCTTGCTTAGTGGTGTGTTAGGTGCCTTTAGGGACAGGTCTATTTAAATTATTTATATAGACATCATCTGACGGATGACATGACATTGTGATTGCACAAAGGTGAACCCAGATCAACTAATTGTATGATTTCTTCACTTAATTGGTTGGACAGTTTGTAGGGGAATAAATACATATGTACTCACAACTATTTGACTTACACAAATATACATACACACAAGGTATGTTATTTTCATTCTACTTCAACAATTTTGACTACATTGAAAAGTCTATTATATATAAGCCAGATAAATATTTATTTTAGTTCCATGTTGTAATGCAACAAAACAGAACACACAGAGAGGGGAAGTGACAACGATCTGTTCCTGTTTCCATACAGTGCTTCCACTTTGTTTTCCCATCTCATGGACTTTTAAGTTGGACTAAATTGGACATGAAAATACATTTTGCAGGCATGGTCCACTTTTTTTTTCACTATTATGAAACTTGCCTCCAGAATGCCATTCAGCTATTTCCATACTGCATGCTCGCAGTGGCTGCTAAAGAAGCTGCATGAGATCAGCAATGTAGATAAAACAAGGAATTAAAAAAAAAAGCTAAAAACAAGTTATTATTACAACAAACTAAGGTCTTTGTTTTGTGCATTAAAAGAGGAATTATAATTTTCTTTAAGGTTAACATTTACTTGGAGTGGTCTATTGATAAACAGGTATTGATGTACCTGAAAGGTAATATGTTAAGGTAATGAGTTAAGTTTGTAGTTGGATATATAACATAATGTGCTTTTAATTACTATTATTATCTGTTATTGTGATCGCAGTGCAGGACTAACAGCTTGAAAGGTGTACGCTGTGCTTATGGTATACAGTCCAGTGCTGTGATCACAATAACAGATAATTTAAGTAGGAAAAAGTACATTTCATTACATTTACAGGAACTTAACACTGTGTAGTGCAATTTCAGGGATAGTTGCACATGTACACAGAGTATATCTTGCATTGCAGTTGCAATTTCAAGTATATTACCCCATGTTTACCTAATTCTTTTAAAGATACTTGCCCACCTCGCTTTTTCCTTTCACCTGACCCGGATCTGATGCAGGAACAGTCATGTTCTTCATTCTTATCTCCTGTATTCTGATCCGCAGCCATCTTTAATGGCTGGGCTGGAATGCAGTAACTCCTGTGCAGGCGTTCGGGTGTTTATTTAGTCCTAGCACCTGCAGTGGACGTGGGAATGCACACCTCAGCGAATTTTAACGGTCGGTACGGCGATCAGGCAGGTAAGAATACTCATTGCAGAAGGAACTGCTCCTATCCCTTTCTGCAGTTAAGCCCTGCTGGATCCCAAATTGTTAAAGTGGAAAAAAAGTTTGGTTGGAACAAATCATTATGCTAATTGTTTGTAACCCCCCATCCCCTTTTGATTCAATCAAAATGTTTGAGCAAAAACATTTGTCATTTTTAAAATGCTCTGAGTTTATTATATGTGAGGTTGCTGTTAATATGTTTATATATCACACTTTCTCAAAGAAAATAAGTTTTGCATTTATCAAGCCATTATTCACTTTGCAGTGTCCATTACAAAAGCTGGCAGCAAGCCAATGACAACATTATAATTGCTAATTAGAAGTGTTGGAATGATGTGAGTGAGCGTATAACACCCACTTACCACTTACTTCATATCTCCTGGGGTTTTAAAATAAGAGGTTTTATTTTAGGAGACAGATTTTTTGAAAGGTAAATTATCATTCAATAAATGTTTGCTTTTAACTCCACCTGTGAATGGCATAATTAATTGTCAGAATAAAGGGCTGACCTTCTCTCCTAAAAACTAGCACGTGTATGAGCCACACAAAATTCACCCATCCAATCCTCATCTGTTCATCTAGGTAAAATAAACAACTTGATCATATGAGGATATTTGAGGCAAATGACTATTGTTAAGATAGGGAAATACTGAAATTCAAATACAATATGTTCATTATTTACATTTATAAGAATAACTGATCACAAAGAACAACCAATAATTAAATCACTGCCATAAACAAGATGGAGGTGATTTAAAGACTATTTCCCAATGGTAACTACCTTCTTTAGGCAGCATTATTTTAAACCTAATTCTGAGATCCAGATTGTATCTGGGTTGTCTTCTATTCAACATGTAGGCATAGGTTTGGACCAAGAATCACATTTGGCTATACATCCACCTGTTTGGCAAGTTCAGCTCCAAAATTGGGTTTTTCTTTCATTCTTTGACACAAGGTTCCAAGGTCAGAGGAAATAGATTTCTTAGATTTAGGATATTCCCCCTGATGAAGCAGGTTTGTCCTTCAAAACGCATTGGTATATAAATACATATCAAGTTTTTGTTAGCAATACCCAACCTTTATTTCTAATAAACATTTTTGATGTTGTATTTTAATATTGTGCCACTAAACTTCCTACTTTTCTCCCACTATCTTAGATCATTAGCGTCTCTGGAATTGTTCGCCAGATCTATTACCCCGTTTGAGCAGCTGTACAGGGGCAACAGGGGTATGCAACATGCCCTTTCCACACTTTATACCCTTCTACAAGACTTCCATCCACCATCTTTCCCTTCCTATTTTTCGGAGTGAGAAAAAGATTTGGGGATCTCTTTGAACGAGGACCAGAAATTTATGAACCTGAAATGGACCCATAAGGCATCCATTAGCAATAGGTTTCAGGAATACAACTTCAAAATCCTATCCCGTGGTACCTTACCCCAGAAAAACTACACAAACGCATACCCGAGGTATTAAATCAATGCTTGCAATACGAATCGGCACTTGGATCCTTCCTACATATATTTTGGGACTGCCCTGCTATCCAATCTTTCTGGTCTTTGGTCAGGGACATTTCCCAATGCATGACAGATTGCTAGATTCTGGAGGGACCTGCCTTCTTCCTTCTACAACACAATCCTATTTTAGAAAAAATGTATAGACACTTGGTTGTGGTTGCAAATTCATGTATCGCGGCTTACTGGAAGAAGGTGGACCCACCTCCCATTCAGGTATGGCTACGAAGGATCAATGAGATTAATCACATGGAAGACATGACTTCCTCGCTACCAGGAACGGGTAGAACATTTTTCATTACGTGGTTTTACTGGTTTCAATTTCTTATGTCCGCAGAATACATTAGCTACATGGGCCCATGACCATCATCATCTTCATCTTTACCTATAGCAACACTACTTCTTGTACACTCCTCCCCCGTCCTGATCTTAACCTCCCTCTCTGACCTCTTGGTACTATCACAGGGAGGGAGTCACACTTTTAAGGGCTACATTGACACTTCTCCAAGATTTTCCAGTTAAACAGACATACCTAGATTCAATGGTCCCTGGGAATATGATAACTTTTCTGTTGTTTTCTCTGACATTGCTCTCCATTTCATTGTTAATTGTTTTCCAGATGCCTTATGACGAGATCCAGGTATTGGGAACAACCTGATCCCATACAGTTATATAAGTGGAATATTTGTTTTCTTTATTTTTTAGAATTGTTGCACAATTTTATACAATTTTATATTTTGTATCTTGTACTGTTGGATTTTCAATTGTGTAAAGCCTTTGCTGTAATCTATCCCACCCCCTCCCCTTTACCTTTACATTCCCTTTACTTTTCCACCCCCCTCCCCTTTCCCTATCTTTTGTTGTAAAACCTTAAATAAAAAAATGTTTAAAAAAAAATTTTCTACTTTTTAGGGATTTACTCCTCTGGGTGGACAGATACAAATATACAGGCAAATATAGTGAGGAAAATGAGGACCCCAAATGCATTCCAGCTCCCTGTATACAATGCTGTTCTGTGAACTGCTGCCCTGGAAAAGTGGTCGTCCTGGGCAATTGCCCAGTATACCCCACTCCAAAACTGGCCCTGTTTAGGGAGCAATCCCAGCTGAATTACAGTAGAATGTTGGATGTGCTGGTAGTTGGATGTACGGTGGTAATCAAGGTAAATAATCAAAATTTATTAGGGTAGTGCTTCTCATCCAGGGTTTCGTGGAATCATAGGGTTCTCTTAGAGGCTGCTGGGGGTTTCTTGAGCATTAAATAATTTCTGCCTCTGAGTTTAAGTGATACCAAATATCTTTTTGGCCATCTGCAAAGGCGACATTCATCCCACTGGCCAGCAAAGTAAAAGGCATTCTTCCTATTGATTACCAGGCTAATGTACTGTGGATATAGTAATTCTAGCAGAAATTGTCTGGAAGACCTGAGGATTATGTCAAAGGGTTCCGCCATGTTATAAAGGTTGAGAGAAACTAAACCTGAGTATGGTTAGCTTTAGTATAACCAGTGGAGACAACAAGCAGGCTTTTGTTAAATAAACAATTGAAGACACACTGAAGATATGTTGTTCATAGAAAATATAATTATCTAATAGGATGAGTGAAAAAGAAGGCTGAGATCCGGTGAAATGCAGTGTATGGAGTAATATGGAACATTTTTTAAATGTTACATGACAGAAGTATTCATAAAAGGCTGATCTGCTTCAACAGTCTGCTGCCTCTAAAGTAAATGACGCAAGAAATGTGTGAACAATTGCACAGATGAGCACCAATTTTAACAGCAGGTACACAATAAAGAAATTTCAGGCATATCCGAACCTGTCAAAATGTTGAGTGAAAAATAATACATAAGGAAAATAGAAAAGACAATAAAACCATCAGAAATATAAAACGATTGATAAAGATGTCACAAAGATGCATAAGATAGGGAACAAATAATACACAGGACATTTAGGATTGAACTGGGACATTGCAAAAGACTAATAGATAAATCCAGGAATTTGTGACTACTAATAACAGCTATGTACTGTATCTTCCCCCTTCATTTCAGTCTACAAAGCTGCTGCTGCTGCTGAATTCACTCCTGTCACCTCTAAGCTCAAATCCACCATAGGCCTTATACCATGTGCCTTGTATATATGTCAAATATATCTCAAAACACTCAGTCACTAAAATATCCCATAGCTTAAATATGTAAAACCAAAGAAATCTATTATATATATATATATATATATATATGAAAGGCAAAGACCTGGTTTTGTTCTTTTGTTGTTCTTCTAGAGTTTAGTTTTAATATGTTGATATATTTTAGTACAAATATATTAACAAATTATTATATATAAAACAAATTTAATTTTAATCTTTTGAAATATGTAGCTTTTTTTTAAATAATACTGTATATACTTGAGTACAGACCCATATTTCTTTTTTTCCCCCTAAAATGCCATCAGAAAAAGAATCTCAGTTTATACTTGCATGACACATAGTGTTATGCCCTGGAACTGCATGTCTCTGGGTTCTCAAAATTTTCTATGAAGACACTAATCTACAGGTGGCCAATAATAATGCACAAAAGATCACTGAAAAGCAAGTGACCCTTCATAACCAACTCAAAATCCTTTTTTTGGAAATTAAGAACACAAACAGTAGTGAAGTTAGATCAGCAGCTAAAAAATAAATCTAAGTATCTAGCGAAAAAGTTCCAGAACAGAACCTTGTATTGCACCATAAGACAGAAGTTAAGCAGGTGAAGAAGTGTGGAAATGTTACGGATAGTATACAGACATGTACACTCTTTTGGGGATAGAGAATGTATACATCCACCAGTTTTGTCGACTGCCAAGCCACAAAACTTTGACCAGCGCTAATCCTCCAAACCAAGTGGTCTGCAGACAGTGTGGAAATATATCAAACAAACACATCCACTTATGATTATTGATAGAGTCTGTTCAGCAGGAAGAAATGAACAAAAAAAAACTAGGCTTCCCAAAATAGTAATATTATAAAATGTCAATTGTCTCTCAGGGCTCTGGAAATCACCAAAATGCACAAAGCAACTACTCTGCTACAAGGAAATGGTAATGCAATCAAACTAAAAAGACGTTTTTTGGTTTATTTTGCCCTCACAAAACTGTTTTGCTAAAAATTTCCAAAGACTGAAATAACCAGCAATATACAATCACAGAAGTGATGGGAGGTTCGTAAGATGTTTGGCTGCTATATAGATAAGTTACTTATATACCAAAACTGTACGTGGCATATCCACTGAACGACTACAATGTGTGTAATGCAAATACTGGTATAGTTAAGTGTGTGTGCTTCACTAGCTGCAACAGATGATACTGAAAAAGAAGTGTTATATACCACCATCTGATTTATTGTCACCCTTCCAGCAATCCTAATTAAAATCACCAGGAGTGGGGGCGTGTCCTGATGGCGGGGGAGTAGGACGCATTAGTCCCGAGCTCCGTGATCCGCCTAGAGAAATCTGCTAGTGTCAGCGCTGTGGCGCCTACTTTTTCAGTATTATGGGTCCCAAGACCAAGGGGGCACAAAAGGGACGCTCCGGGGGGGCGATTCCTCCTTAGGAGGCATTACCAGCTTCTTCCCCGCGGGAAGCAGCGGGAATCGCGCCAAGGCCCCGAAGCGGGGGGATAGATTTTTGAAGGCGTCCGACGGCAGGCACCATCGGCGCGGAGCACGCCCCAGGGGGCCGAATTGCAGCAGGATCCATCAGCACAGGGGTTAGATGACTCTAACCCCCCACCATCCGAGGTACAGCCTGAATCCCCCATTCTCAGCCCCCGTGGGTCACCTTTTTCAGGTACATCCTTGGGCCATAGCCCAGCAAATTTGATTACCGAGGAGGAGTGGGACTGGAAGGCCCATCTCCATGCCTTACCTACCAGGCAGGATTTAGAGTACAGTATAGGACTAATGGAAGCGAGCTGCAAGGCAGAGTTTAATGCATTGCGTGAATCCGTACAACAAGTTACCAGCGCTACCACAGCTTTACAAACCCAATGTGCTGACCTTTCTTCACAAGTAGTATCACACGCAGATATACTGGAACACCATGAGGCCCAAATTAATATGTTGTATCTGTTGCATGATGACGCTGAAAACCGCAACAGGCGAAATAACATCCGCATACGGGGTCTGCCTGAAACTGTACCGAATTCAGATCTGCTCTTGGCGGCCTACTCTATATTTGCTAAGCTTCTTGCTATCACATCTGATGTTGATATAGAGATAGATCGGATACATAGAACCCTGGGTCCAAGCAGTACAAATCCGCAACGCCCTAGAGATGTTATCTGTCGGATTCATTTTTTTAAAACCAAGGAAGATATCATGAAAAAAGCTAGAGAATCTACCAATATTGAATACGCTGGGGCACAGATACAATTGCTGCCTGACCTCTCTAAACACGCATTGGATCTTCGCAGGGCTCTTAAACCGCTTTTAACTGCTCTTCGTGAACGGAACATCCCTATAGATGGGGATTTCCCTTTCATCTTATTATCCGATCGGGAGGTAGAACCCTTGTTCTTCGCGAGCCATCAGATCTGCCTCATATTGTACGAGCTTTGCATCTTCCTGATATCCTATTGCCTGAATGGCCTACAGCGGCTTCACTTCCACAAACTCAACTCAACCACAAACTTCCACTCAACCACAAACCAGCGCCATCGCAAGCTCCTCCACAACTTCCGTCTGACAGATCTCCAACCACCTCCACGGGTCATTCCTCGTTTCCTCCTTCTTCCGCGACTTAACCAGTTGCACCGGCTTCACCAACGATTTTCTTTTTTCTATTGGTCCTCGGGACGCCTCCAGCCTCATCCTTGGGGAATTTTTACCTGCCATCAAAATTCTTCTTTTTATGTTTATTTAGGCTACCATACAATGTTCTTAGATTGCCTTCAACATTGTCCCTGGAATTTTTATCTGCCATCCAAATTTTTTCTGGGTTTCTTGGGCTACTAAACACCACTGGAAAATTTCTGACCACAACTTGTTTTATCACCTGCCCTGCCTGACCAAGAGATCCATCCGCTTCTGCATGGAGCCTACCGAGCATCACCGGACTACTTCTGATGTCAACATACTCTACAGCTTGCTGTACCTGGTTGAGGGTGCCGCTTACCTTTGAAGGGAGACTTTATGTTTTTGTGCAAGAAGTTTCTCATTTACGGTGGGACTTTTCATTTATTGGTAGTTAGATGTTGTGTGATATTTATCTAGTGTTTATTGCTGCAGATTTTACTGTTAATTGGATAGTTATCTTTGAATGCCCTCTAGATTCTGTGGATAATTATGTTTCGGGC
Source organism: Pyxicephalus adspersus (assembly GCF_032062135.1). Taxonomy (NCBI): domain Eukaryota; kingdom Metazoa; phylum Chordata; class Amphibia; order Anura; family Pyxicephalidae; genus Pyxicephalus; species Pyxicephalus adspersus. The sequence continues at coordinate 39,864,049 of NC_092861.1, read as the reverse complement.
ACACTGGGGGGCGCATGAGCTATATTGCTCTTGCCTCTCTAGTTAGCCCTATTATGGGCCCCAGGTTGTTGTATCCCTGTTCCCTCAGACTATTTTGAGAAGATCTTAGTGACCTGCTTATTTATGTTGATGTTTTTTCATTAATGCCCTAACCTTTAGTAATTCTGATTATGGGACTGTTTAGTACTCTGGGTGAACGCCTAGGGATTGCTTATTCCTTACATGGTTAATGGTTTTGTGGGTTCCCCCGGGTGGAACCCAATGGTATATTTGTTGTTGTCTGTTTGCCTCCCCCTGCTGCACACAGACACTTCCCCCACATAGGCCCACTGCCTCACCAGGCGGTTATTTGGGATCTTTGGGATCCCGCTTTAGTTTTTCACCCCACGGTCGAGGTTTAGCCCACCTAGCCCGTCTGGTGTCCACTTCCCTTGATGTCCTCAATAAAAGAAACCACACAAGTTTTAAGAATCCGCACCCTCAATGTGAAGGGTTTAAATAACCGAAACAAGCGCTCTCAAGTGCTATATCCTCAACATAAAGCGAGAGTGAACATCTTACTTTTGCAGGAGACCCATTTTCAATCTGCTAGAATCCCCTCTCTCCGCAATCGTTATTATACTGTTTGGCAACACAGCTCTAATTCTGAGTCTAGAACTAAGGGGGTTTCCATTGCTTTCCATAAAACGTTGCCTGTCCAGATACTTGACTCCCGCTCTGATCCACAGGGCAGATTTCTGATCCTCAAAGTTTCTCATTGGGATAAGAAATTTACACTGGCCTCTTTTTATGCCCCTAATCATCAACCCACTGTGGCTCTTACACAGTACCTGGCGACCTTGAAAGGGTTCGCTGAGGGATCTATCATAGTGGGTGGCGACCTGAATTGTGTTCTGGATCCCCCGGATCGATACCTCCACCGGGAAAACTCAGATATCTTATTCCAAATTGAACTCCCTTCGTTCTAGACTACACAATCTTAGACTAGTAGATATATGGCGCACTCTGCATCCCACCACCAAAGATTATACCTTCTACTCCAACCCACACAACATGTACTCCCGCATAGATTAGCCACTCTATACTTGATTGGACTCCTGTTACTTCTATAGAATCCTGCCCCTGGTCCGACCATTCCTCGGTATCTCTCTTGCTCCAGATTCCTCTAATGGGCCCTAGAGAATGGACATGGAAGTGTAATGACTCCCTATTTAAGGACTCTATTTGGGCGACGGAGGTTTTAGACGCAATTACCAACTTTATGGGGGACCATGTTTCGGACCCCACTCCTCTGCCTATGCAATGGGAAGCTATGAAGGCGGTGGTTCGAGGGGTCCTAATTCAACAAGGAACTCGGCTTAAAAGGATCAGATTGCAGGATATTACACTTACTAGTGATAAAATTCATTCTTTGGAATGCCTACATAAACAAAACATGGCCCCAGCGGATTTTTTAGAACTGACTGCTGCTAGGACTCACCTTTTGAAGCTGTACGATCTAGCATACCAACGCCATCGGGATCGCTTCCGCAAATTAATTTACCAGTATGGGGATAAATGTGGTCGATT
>NC_092861.1:39860147-39861633 GCF_032062135.1 Pyxicephalus adspersus | reverse complement strand
CCCTAGTTATGGAACATCTGGCTGTGGCCCTGCTTTGTAATCCGGATGTTAAGGGGATCAAGATGGGAGATACCCATTATAAACTCTCCTTATATGCAGATGATCTTTTGCTTTATATAACATCCCCTCATGTCACGTTACCTTCAGTACTGAAGGAATTCGATGAATTCGGATTACTCAGCAATTTTAAGGTAAACTACTCCAAATCCGAACTTCTAAATGTTACCTTAAGCCCATCTCAAATGTCTATTATACACAATAACATGTCCTTTCGGATATGTCCTACTGCCCTTAAGTATTTGGGCATAAAGATACCTTCAGACCCCTCTGCTTTGTTCTCACTTAATGATTCCCATGTATATCGTAAAATCCACTCCGACCTTCAGAAATATGACTCCTTACCTCTTTCCTGGTTTGCTGGCATAAACACTCTAAAAATGGATATTGTCCCCAGATTGTTATATATATTCCAAACGGTTCCCATATTCTTACCATCTGCATATTTGCGCAAAATACATTTTTAAAATTCCTATGGAATAAGAAGCGCCCCAGATTGGAATTCAGGATACTGGTTAAATCTAAATGTGGGGGAGGAGTGGGGGCCCCTGATATCGTCTCCTATTATGGGGCATCCTTTTTGGTGCACCTAACTGATTGGTTTCACAGCCGGGAGTTGAAGGAATGGGTACTGCTGGAAGAATTTTTGTCCCCAGTGAGCCTCGGGTCTCTACCATGGGTGGACCGGGCTCTATTGCGGATGACCTCCCCCATACCTCCACTTACCATGGATTTATTACGTATTTGGGACCATCTTCTCAGATCGGGCAAATTGTCTACTAGACCGGGGCCCATGACCCCATTGTTTGATAACCCAGCATTCCCGCCGGCAATGAGGGCTGCCAATTTTTTATCCTGGTCCGCCTCCGAACACCGTCACCTAAAGGATATAGTTCATAACGGGCGGGTCCCTTCTTTATCCTTCCTAGACCTTTCATATAGAAGTAAGCTGCTATCCTGGCTTTTATACAGGCAATTAACGTCATTTGTAGCTTCCTTTACTGATCCATCCTTATTACACAGAAATTTGATGGAATTTGAGCAGTTGGTTAGCTCACCTGTTCGCCCTCCTCACATTGTCTCCGGGTTATATGTGCTACTCACACAAAATTCTGAGTCTATAGCCCCTATAATATACCAGATATTGGGAGAGGGACTTGGCTCGTCCCATAACTGGAGACGACTGGGAAACATTGTTTACCCTCACACACAAGATGGCATTGATGTGTAAAGCCCAGGAGGTTAACTATAAAATTTTATCTAGATGGTATTACTGTCCTGTGGACCTGCACAGAATCTCTCCCACAAACTCGGATCGCTGTTGGCGATGCCTATCGCATAGGGGGACAATGCTACATATTTGGTGGGAATGCTCGAAGATTTCTCGTCTCTGGGACCTAATTATTCAGATATTTAATGACTGTTTCGG
>NC_092861.1:39857481-39859670 GCF_032062135.1 Pyxicephalus adspersus | reverse complement strand
GCTAAAGCATTCATTATGTTTTATGTTTTGATGAGCGCTTATGTTATTTTCTGTATATTTGTGCTGTTATCTTATTCTGATTTCTGAGGGCTTTGACGGAATATTGCTATGTTTCTCAGAATATATGCTGTATTTAGGATGCGTATTTTATACTCATACGAAACTAATGCCGTTTCGGGTTAATAAGATCTTTGTGTTTTACGTTTTAATGTTTGCTATGTCTGTTTGTTTTATTGTGTTCTGTGAAAATTTATTAAAGTTGAGTGACACAAAAATCACCAGGAGTAAAAAACAAATATCAGTTGCACATAAATGTTTGGACTTGCAGCAGGCAAATTGTAGATCAAAGCAGGATTTTACACACACGATCCGTACATGCACTGGGATTTCTGTATTGTTTTAGACTTTTGTACTTTCTAATGCAAGGGGTTTCTCTGCAGAGAAACTATGCTTTCTTTGTCATAGAGAACTTTAAGTATAGAAACATTCTTTAAGCTATCTGCCCTGGGTGCTCCAAACTGAAATCACAAGACAGAGAGATCCCAGCAACTCATTCAACCATCCTATCATCCTACCATCATAGAAGTGTGCTTCTAGTAAACTTTGAACAATGTAATCTTGGGTTGACCATGGACAGGAGGGGAGATAGAGGCCCATTTATTGAATAACATGCTCCTTTGACGGGCCTCACCACAATCCTCTCGTTATTATGACAGCAACGCAACAGCAGTTCTTTTATTCATCTCCACGTAAATGGAAGAATTAGTCTCTACACGCACAGAGATTTAGCAACAAGTTTGAATACCTCCCCATGTGATACTGAGCCCATATGACCCCTTGAGGAAGTACTCATCCCGCAGAGCACAGAAATGGCCTATTGTGATGCCTGAAATTAGATGCATCACTTGTTTCTAGTAAAAGAATGGCTAGCGTAATTTGGTATTTTATTGCTGGCTGTGCTAATCCTTAAAGAATGGAATACATAGAATGTATATTGCAGAGATAGGCTGATTCATTGGTTATAGGTATATTGAAGAAATTTCCAATTATCAGATCAATAATGTAATACATTACTAATGATGAATTATATAGATTGTATATAGCATAGATAGAATGATTCATACGTTGAATATTTCCGTACCAGAATCTGGTTATACCTATACATTGGCAATTTTCAGACCAATAATGTCATCGGAAACTTCTACTATTGAAGCAGGTAACTTCCATAGCCATTTAGTATCTGGTGGATTTGTTCAGTTGGTATGCAATGACTATACTTGCAGCCAATTTAAAACATCCTTTTTTTAATCAAAGTACAATTTCTAGTTAAAGGTCCAGTAAAGTTCAGTTCTGTAAACAAACAAGAAACTTGATTGCTTGAAGTAACAGGAAACATTACCTATAATTTGTATTGCTAATTGTATGCTTTAATGGACATAAAGCAGGATGTGTTCAGGCTTGGTTATAAGTAGCTAGCTAACTAAACTGTATTCTATGAATCATGATTTGTATTATTATGTCAGGAAGGACTTTTTGTAGAAAGATAAGGATGATGTCAGTACTGAATTTGATGAATGTCTTCCTTTGATCAAAATAATTACATTTAACTGGTTTATATATAATTACTCAAGCATTATTGGTTCATGCTTTGAAAAGGAACACCAGTTGCATTTGGAGATTGGACAAACCAAGGAAAAATATAAAGCTGGAGCTATAATTATACATTGAATGTAACATTGGACTCCAGACTGCACAATCATAAGTATCAGGAGCCCACCACTTCAGGGTCATGATGTTAGGGATCATGGGACATATGTAGGCGTGAGAAAACAATACGTTTTTGCCTGGATGTGATTTAGTGATGCAAACATCAAAGTTTTCTCTAAAAATGTATAACAAGCTTGCCTGCTTAATATTGGGTAAATCTGCACATCCTTGCTGTTGATCAGCTGGATTGAAGAAGTCAGTTCACTGGACACCCATAGAGCACAATTGTATTTTTCTTTCTTTATCCCCAGTTTAAACAATCTGTAATTATTTGCAAGACATAGCGCAAGAAATTACATTTTTGAAACCATTAATCTTTTAAAATACATTTTCATTATGTGGCCCTCCTCAAATGTTCTTAATTAATGTGCACTCAACCATAGTCGCAGTTAAGTCCGTTTCAATTATTTGCCATGTTAAAT
>NC_092861.1:39855263-39856070 GCF_032062135.1 Pyxicephalus adspersus | reverse complement strand
AAACAGATCACCAGCTTTATAGACATATTGGCCGCACTGCATGGGCTGTTACAGGGTACTGATAAGGTGTCCAAAGACCAAATAGATGACAGTCTCTCCATTATCAGACTTCTTCAATATTCAAATTTTAAATTGATTAAATCATTCATAATTATATGCCTTCGCCATAAATACTATAGGACAGGATTTGCCTGCACAAGCCAGGTTCAGCAATGCAGTTTCCTGAATCACCTCTTCCAGTTTTGTCCAATGACTCCACATGATCATCTATACAGGTTGCTGTGTTTTGTTTTGAATACATACCCAAATAGTCACTAGATTAAAATTGCTTGCATTAATAGAAAAAATCCTACTACAGTATGTCTATATTTCTACATTTGCAATTTTGCTAATTCAGCATTAGGGATGAGCGAGAATGCCTCGAACGTCCGATGGTTTCGTGGAAGATCAGGGAAATTATAACAGGAGGATTCACAGGGGATTCACAGGATTCCCTGGGAATCCTCCTGTTTGCACACTGTTCTCAATGAATGCAGCCACGTGGCAATTCAAGCTCAATCAGCCAATTTACACTGGCCATTCTTGCTTAAATTTCAGTAAGCGAGAACGGCCGAATTCGCTGCAAGATCGAGTTTTAAAAACTCACTCATCTCTATTCAGCATGCTTTGTTATAGAAGTCCTTACAGTCTCACATAGTAGCTTAGTAGTGGTAGGTGATCCAATATGTGATGAGAAACAAAAACACCTAACCCAGGAGGAAAGACACAAACAGGGATTGGGTTGCTAATACCTACTAGTGTTGATGT
>NC_092861.1:39850799-39853527 GCF_032062135.1 Pyxicephalus adspersus | reverse complement strand
AACACTAATACCTACACCTCTATCAACAGGAAAGTTTCAGAACTTTGATTTCAGAGCTTTAATGCTAATAGGGCATAATGTTAAATTTATCAGCTGCAAGATAATGTAATGTTTATTCATTTGTTATATTGTGCAGGACATTTCATGTATACCTTGTGCTATAGGCTGCCGTAAGGAACCGGCTTTATATTTCCAGTGGGAAAGATTAGCTACATCGCTGCACACAATTCAGAAGCATCTGTTTGCACATAAATGAAGTGAGTTCTGTGCAATGAAAGGCAGCAGGTTTATTGATTGATGTCTGATGTGTTTTATTGACCTGATGTTCTAATATAGTGCATACATTACATATCAGTTACTATCAATCCATGCTTGTTTGCTGAGGAATCAAGAAACCATACAAACACAGACATTCCTTCCTTCCATAGGTATTTAACCTTCTATATGAAGATTGTAGACAGACAGACAGCAATAAAGACAAATAGATTTTTTTAACAAACCTTACATTTTTTTCTGAATGTAGGTCAGTTCTGTCAAAAAAAAAATTTGAAAAATATTTGTCTACCAAAATATATTTAATAAGTACAGAGATTTGTTGGTTTCCTAATACATTTTTAGAGAAAGAAAGAACAGTAACAATTATTTGCATCAATCATTCTAACACTTCATTTCAGTTAAAGAACACAACCAATTTAACCGTGTATTTCTATAATTTCACATGTAAAGGTGTGTGATATCACTGATCTCTTATTTTTTATGTAAAATTAAGCTTTTGTGTGATTTACAGTATCTCAAAAAAGGTTTTTTTGGATTACAGTGTCATGCACTTTTCTAGAACATTACCAGTGGTCTGTGGGAAAATTTTGGTGGTCCACAGGACAAATTACCTGGCCGGTGCGCCCCAATCACATTGCAGGCTCTCCTATGATCAGCGAGTTCAAGAGAAGGACTCCGCTGATCACATCCCTCGTATAGAGACAACTTTTGTTGCGTCCACAGACCTGCGCTACTGTCCCCCAGGATGTTTAGCAAGAAGGTCTGAGCCTGTAATGGGAGAGTGGGTGGGTTCTGGCATCATGCCGTCACTTTGGGGGAAGTTTCTTCCCCTTTGAGTGACACACTACTCACTGCGCATGCTTAGGATTTAAAATTATGAATGTAGTGGTCCGTGAGGTCTGAAAGATTAGCTATCCCTATTCTTGAAACAACATAAGTTTTGCCTTATTGACAGGATGGGTGGGTAAAAGTTGTACAAAGTTTTACTTTTTAGGTGTACACAAACTTTATATATCCTTAGTGTAAACTATAATGAAAAATCCTAAAAAAAAGCCTCAAAAGCAGATTCATTATTATTCAAGCTTGACAAGCTCAGTTTTTTCAGGTTAAGAATTCTGAGTTACCCACAGAGTGTTTTTTTTTTTAGCATTGGGGTATTTTGTGATCATAGAGCGGCATTCTCTGCTGTACAGTTTTATCTGAGTGATGAAATCCACAAGATTAACCCAAGAATTGAATCACATGGCCACAAGTGCTACAAATAATAAATATTCAAAGCAGCTTAAATAAAGTCTACGCATTTTGTGTTTAGATGGCTTAGAGATTTTTCCTTTCATTGTCGAATGGTGCAAAGACTAAGAACGTGGATTACTGCAAAAGAGGAAAGATCTGCGTGGTAGTATCTCATATTCATCACCTCATATCTTGAGTGTATGGATTGGAATTCATTTACATAAATAATATTAATTACCATGTGTTACATTATAAGAAAGTAATAAAAAAATATATTTCACAAGAACACCCAATGAGCTTTATAAATAAAAACATCAATTTCTAAAATGACATCTGATCAATTGCCATACATTTAGCATGATACATTCCTATTGCACAACAGCTTAACGCCTTTCACTGAATATGACTGCTTCTTCAGGAGTATTGTATATGAGGGGGGTCATGCATTTTATGTCACATGAAGAGTGGAATAAATTGATGTTTTTTATTGCAGCTTATTTGATCAATTTGTTTTCTTTTGCATAATATTACTGATGCCTACAAAGCTCCCTTTTATTCCGCGTTTTTTTACTTTCAGGGGTGTACTGTTTTGGGGTGTGGCATACAAAGTAATGTATACTCATAGTCTTATTATCTTAATTATCTTTACAGTGGGGAATGTGTAGGTCACACAGTCTGATCATGTCAAAGATTTGCTTTTGTTCCAAGTAAATCAGGGCATTATTGCACTCAACATGCCATTCTCCAGAGATATCTAAGACTTCTGTTTTTTAAATTGCCTTATTTTTAACAGTGGTGGAACATGGAAAACTGACAACATGCTGAATTAGGAACATAGGAAACATGTTCCAAAATAGTCTGAGCTGCAGGCTCTGGTGCCTTCCTGCAGCCACATAGCTCATCTAACGAGCCATGACTTGTTTTGGGAACTACTCAGAACATTTTGCTGCTTCAGTTTGCGCCAATCCTTTTTTTTAAGAAAATATTTGACTTTGAAAACAGTTCAATTCCATGATCTTAACAATCAAATTTGATCAGGGCTTTAAGGTGTTTGGGACAGTCAATGTAATGTTGACCCTCTTATGTACTTTTTCCCCCTCTTCCATGTCTATTTGAACTTAGATCATGATGCTGCTGATAGTTCTGTATCCGCTGATTTGTGGCAAGTGATATGTTTTTTTACATGACATTCTGTATTCTCGGATAATTCTAGGAACTG
>NC_092861.1:39806203-39848591 GCF_032062135.1 Pyxicephalus adspersus | reverse complement strand
AAATGGTGGTAAAATTCTGACTGAAGCAGAAGAAAACAACCCACCTGTCAAGGTAAATGTACACAAAGTGTTGTAGCGCACGAGAGAGGTAAGAAACAGATTTTCCAAGGGCCAAACCAGATGCCTCCCTATATTTTGTCAGCACAGCGTTGGTGCTTGGTGGCCCAAATTTAAATCTGAACTATAGTTGAATGCTTAATTTTGTCTTTAGCTGTCCCGATAAAGCAAACAAGTGTGTCTAACCAAAAATATCCATGCTGATGGAAAGTGATCCCTGATCTATCACTGGCATGTCAGTACGGAGGAATATGTTACTATGCACACACAAGCACCATCTGACTACAGTCACTGCAGTCAGTCTGCTTGCCAAACACTTTTATCTCCTACACATTTCAGAGAACAAGCACCAGGCCAGCATATCGCTACATTCCCTCACCACAAGTCCTTGTTAGGTGCCTGCGTCTGCACAGTACACACCAATATTCATGTAAAAACAGATTATATTGTCCATTCAGTACCCTACTGACACCACCAGTACCATGAATGCAGATACACAATCACTACTGTCTCTATATATCTGCACAGACCCAGTCGGTAACATACTAACACAACCAGCAACATGTCTACAGAGACACAATCTGTGTGTTGTCAGCAAACAATTTAGGGTCACATAACTAGGTAATTGTCATAAATGTGACGTTTGCATGACATAAATGCATTTAAAGTTGAATTACTGATATAGAGAGATTTTTTAAGACAAATCTTGTATTCAGTAATGTCGTCCTGTCCTAATAATCACCTGGTACAGTACAATATGAGCTGACAAAACATTTTAAATCTAATTTTTCCAATAGAGCTCATGTCAGACTAAAAACTACAAAATACTTATCTACTTCCACGTGTCATTCTCACAACAGCTGGATAGGTAAAGTGTTACTCCTTTATTGATGGAAACTCTGCAGAACTATCAGCAAGGGACAAGGATATGATCATCCGACTGGTAAGAAACAACACAAAGAAGAGGTAAGTAAATGAGAAGTTAGTAGTAGGACAGCACGGGAAGAGGTTAAAAATAATACTTTGTTCTCCAGTTACTTCATTATTTATCCAAGAACAATGAAAAAAATAAAATTTAATTAGCTTGATATTTTTTCAGTATATATGCAAAGCTTTCCCTGCTATTTCTTACAATACTTTATTACAGTACAAATATGTGCCAGCCTAAATGATTTCATTGCCAGACACTATACAGACATTTTTTTGGTTATAAAAGTGCTATCATGTTTCAAAAACAAAAAAAATTATTGAGTAAAACTATAGTTTGGTGCCAGCTGAAAGACGTGTTGTGCCAGCGATGTTCTTACAAAAAAGTTCTCACAATCTGTTTTCCTCACAGCCCTTCCCTCGCTGCTCTCAACTTCCTAGACAATTGTGAAAAGAAAGCTGGCAAGAGCAAGATAGGGGAAAATGTATGAAATAAATTCTAGTCATATGCTTATTTTATAGGCTGCAACAGACGGACAGCTCACTCAGTTATGTTCACAGCAAATGTTACATTGTTAACTGTATACATGGTAGTTATTTGTTCCTATAGGGTCAACCACCATCAGAAGATATATCAATTATGGGACAGGGATCTGTTTCAGGGACAATTATTGATATGAATGGGTCTACGCACAGTATATGACTGTTGGAAAAAAGATAACTACACTGGTAAAGGTCAGAATACCATTAGGGCATTGGGGCTAATCTTCAAGGCAGCTTTCAGTTTTAGGAATTGGTTTAAAAGACTATGAGTATGAGTACCAGATACGTACTGGTCATAAAAAAGCAATTACATATGATTTATTAGTTTTGGTGCCAATATAAAGCAACCATAATAAAAAAAGTCTTACCAAATTTTAGAATTTGAAAGTCAATATACTGTAATCATAATACTGTAACATAGGGAATGAGAGATACCCATAATATTTAGGCAGACATGGGAGCTCATATACCAAGTTCGTATTACCAATGTATCTTCATCTTATTGAATTTCTTGAGAACTAACTAAATCCATCATGGGTCTCTGTAGATTGACACTATAATGACAGATATTCAAAGGGTATATAATATTAATAAGATCATAATCCTTTCAGTGTTTTAGGATTTGGGTACTTAATGAACAATAATGAAGTATAGATTCTTATACCATGAAATTGTTTTGTCCTGATATAAAATTCCTTGCCTTATGCCCACTACATTCTGTCTATAAATCTTGAAGAAAATCCATAGAAAATACACAAGCTGTCTATTTGACAGGAGTTATTGCCAAGGTTTAACAGCTATCTGTACACAGAACAAAGAGGCTTAAGGCATGATAAACAAACAACAAAACAACATATATTTATATTACAGTTCATGCACCCCAATATAAAAACAACTTTTATCTGGTCCTAATAAAATGATAGGTGAGAAGGTATGTTTTACTAAAAGATTGCAATGTATAAAATAAATGTAGAAGGCAAGATTTCCAACTTTCATGCCATTATATCTTCCAGCCATGACTGCACTTTTAACGCTCTTTTCCTGCAGTCCCCAATATATGTTGGAGTTGTAAAAAGGACGTAGGTACAAGGTTGCATACTTTCTGACAGTTTTATTAAAAAATATCCAAGAATCTTGAAGATAGACAATCATAGATAATAATAGATATCATTGATTTCTTGAAATTATTTGCTATTATTTAGAAAAAGGTTTACAGTCCTGGACCAGATCTATGACATGTTTGTTGGATCACCCAGGTTCACCAATGATAGACTATCTTCTCCAGTATAAAAAAGCTTTGATAATCCATGCCCAGTATGTACAATTGTGGTCCTGCAAAGTTAACAGTATCATACAAAAAAAAGATCTTGCCCCCTTCATTAAAAACATGTGGACAAGATGTGGTTTCATTGGGGAAAGCCTGTATACCCCTTTTTTGTTTGTTCTACTGAACTATTTCAATTATTAAAATTTATAGTGGAAAGAAAGGGTAAACATTCTAAAAATGATACTTGTAAATGGAAGGATTGGAGGTTATGGGCATTCTCAATGTCCATCCTTCCAGTATGATCAGATTATCTGTATTGAGCTGATGGGGCTGAGTGGATATTGGGTGTATGGCACACTGTTTTTATCCTCTGAACATTTTTCAATATTTGCTGCATGTCTCACAATGTATTGTCAATGCTATCTCCATTTCTTAAAATGGAAAATAAAAAAAATTCATACAAGGTGGGAGCAAGTTTATGATTCACAAGTGAGATTTTGTACAGTAAGCTCTCAGCGTGATTTCCAGAGACAATTTAAAGAGCTTAGATACCAATTTATGGTACCAATGGATTGTTTTAGGTCAGCACAGGTCTACATTAAAGATACAACTGTTTACTCCCACTGCAAGGTTTGGAAATGAAGATACATTTCAAATATTATTCGAATATGGTACCATGTCCCTGCTACAGATAACAGATTCTATATTTTCTGTCATAAATTCACTATTGTCTTCCTTATTCCCTTTCTTTGCAATCCTGAGAAGTAAATCTATAACTAAAAGCTACATATAGTTACAATACACTGACATTTCAGTACAATATATAACATGAACAGGAATGAGTACATATATTATGGAAATAATTATATATGTAGATATGCATATCATTTATATTATTTTTATATATATCTTCACAGTATATTTAGCTTTTTGGTCTACAACAATTTTAATGGAAAGAAAAAGGTAATGAAGATTATGTTGATCTAGTTGATCGAGCTTGTTTTTGCAAGCATATCAAGTATAGTTTTGTAATGATTGATGTATAAATCTTAAAAAAAACAACACAATTTAAACCACAAGCAAAAACGTGTGTAAAAATATGGTCAGCACATGACTTCTTTCAGCAGCATTTAAATCAGCTCACAGCTTTTGTTCACTTTAGGTGTGGGCCTTATATTGCTGCCTGCTTGTAAAAACAGAACTCAAGGTAAACATATAAATTGCTAGGTGGTAGATGTTTCCCTTATGCTCAAAACAAAATAAATTTCCCTTTATATTTGCATTTTTTTGCATGCATAGCAGTTTATGCACAGTGCAGTGGACATTTCCATGCTTGGCATCTTACATCTTGCCAAGAGAGGAGCTGGGTGGGAGGATAATGCAACTCCATCACATATGCATGAAAGTTACCTTATAACTGGCTGCCCAATGGGCGGAGGTGTTAAATGTGGAAGAAGAATCTGAGAAAATGGCAGCAGCACAGGAGAGGTAAGTTTTATTTGTGGAATCCTCCAACAAACAAAAACAAGAAGCAGAAATGTATGCGGAAAGATAAGATACACAAAGCAATTTCTCTGCGCTGAAAGTGAAATTAAGGCCACAAATATTCATTTGGAAAACAAGCTGCCGGAATTAATTTCATCTGAAATGTAATGAACAGATTGTTTGAAAGTTTTTTTTTAATGTACTGGTGTACAGTATGTTCTAATACCATACATCCAAAAATCAGTCTCCAGCCAGTTTTTTCACTGGATGACAACCAATGACATTCCCAAGGCACTTTTCTGAGACAATTATATTAAAGCTAAAATAACTGCTAATAATATTTAGCAATATTTGGAAGAAAGAAAACTTGTTGTCAATATTTCCTAAAGAATAAATGTTTACAAAGCATTTACTGTTGGTTTACTGTACAAAAGGCCATTTGTTATTGTGTATTGGTACCAGGATATCATTATAAGGACTGAAATGTGGGGTGCAATTGCAGACTTCCTTCCTGAAGATCTTAGTTGCCTGGCTGTCTGGTTTCTTTCTGTCCCAGAAAAAGCATACCAGCACCATAAATTGAGCATGTCAGCCAGGGAATTATTGTTTTCAGAAAAAGAGGCAAGCAAAAGAACCCCTGTTAGTCTTCAGAAAGTTCCCTTTAATACTAAGCAGATTTTCTATTCATAAAAAGATATGTCTACTAAAACATGATAAGTATAAAAACATTAGACCTGTACATTCCCTCCATGGAAGTCTACATGAGCTTGATGGGACCTTCTGTCCTGAGAAAATTCAAACCCCCCAAGTCCCAAGTCCCCGTCTTGTACATTGTCCCTGCTCTCTTCTGGTGCAGGCTCAGGTGTACGCAGAGATGATGCCATGTCTTCATAAGCTGCTGTTAGTTCATCATGGTTAACAATGCAATCCGTATCATCTTCTTTTAGCTCTTCCTGTTTAAAAACAATTTCAAATATCTTAAAAACTTTAAAAGGAATTGAATCCATAAATATTGTGTATTAATCCTACTACTTAATTGCAACCAAACTAACAAATGTCAGAGATACAATCCATACAAAGTAATTTTTTCCCCAAAACTGATAAGTGTGGGCTGACTGCCATTCTGATGTCTTATATACAATATAAATAGCCATATGATATTTCTATAATGTTTTGGTTTAGATCTAGAAAAGAAGTCAGCACCCTGCTGTATATTTAGTAAGAATAAATGGAAAACAGTGTGAGGGGTAAAAGCATATGTTTTCAGTGGAAAAGAGGGGATCCACAGGGAAATATAGGCAGCAGCCATGGTTCCATTGGATTGCCATTAGATCTCCATATAACTCTAACCCATCTTCTAATAAACTCATCCAACTTCCAAGCACTGGACAACAGAAATCATCTTTAAAAGATAGGCAGACTGATTGCCAAGGTTTGAAATTTACACTAAACTGAGCTAAATTACAAACCAGAAAATTGCAACTATAGTCTGACCCACAAGCTGCACATTTTTATTAATGGCATTGGATTTTTTACTATTTCCTATTGCAACTGTGTAAATTTTTTTTTGTATTATTTGTATTGTAGGCTGAAGCCATGTTGCTAAACAATGTAACATGAAATTAATAAGTTAATAACAATCACAGTGTGGAAAACAGACCGTGATTCCCTATTAGCATTGTGTAATCTGCAGATGAAAGCTTTGATCTCCCAAATGTGAAAATGAAGAAACCCATTCAAGACAGGGAAGACAAGAGAAGACTCTCCGGATTACCTTTTTTTTAATGACCAGTGACGTAAGAGAGTCTTTCTTGATTCTTGATCATTTTTATTTGCTCCTAAAGCTAGAAAGTGCATTCAGTGCAATGCTGATGTGCTAGTATTCTAGAAAAGAGGTACGATACATGTTTACTTCTTTGTCCTTTGTCAACATTTCTTTTCCAGGGTGAATGGGCTATTGGAGTATCAATTCATCTTCCACCATGGGCAGGGAATGGGAAGTTATAAAACCAACCCGTGCATTTCAATGCACCCTCCGATGCACAAATGTCCATCAGCACTAGATTGGTGTTTTGCAAAGTGGGGACTATTTTTTAGTCATATTGTCAACCAAGTTGTTAATGTAAAGTAAACACCAAATGACACTTTTACATGCAGACACATACATTGCAGCATGAATTCTAAGTGGTAAAAGTGGATACTTCTGGTACTTATAAGTGCTAGTCCCACGCTGTCCTGCATGTTACTTTGGCAAATAAGGCCCATCATAGATATGCCAACAGGTATCACTGGTATTGTCCTGGTGACCATTGTCATTAAGACAGAAAAGGAAAGGAAATACCAAATTTTAAGTTGTTTTATAAACAACGCCCTCCAAAATTTAGTTCACTTTGGAGAAAGTTTCTCTTAATTCCAGTTGCACATTTGGGACAGGAAGTAAAGGGAATTCTTCCTTTATAAATAAAGGGCATAAATCTTCCTAGTAGGTTGAAAAACAAAATAAATTAAATAGGTGTTTTAACCCTTTAATGAAATTTTTTTGGCTGGGCATAAATTTTAAAGTGGACTTGAACTACTGAACATTTAGAAATGGTAATTGTGCCAAAGCAGAATACTGGAAAACATATATTTATGCATACCAGCAGTACACATCCTTGCACGATAGTGCACCTGGACCAATCCTGTGCTGGGAATCTCATAGCTTTATATCTGCAGTTTGAGATCTCAGAATGCGCTTCCTATGGGCTTTAGAGTGAGATTTGGAGATGTCAGAACAGTGCTGCTTGAGGTATTTGAATTACATGCATCTCCATGCTCTCTAAAGAATTTATTCAGAGGACCTTTGCTTTGTAAACCCCACTATTGCTTCTCCCTTTATTTCTGCACAAGTTATTAGATCACTAGTCACTGGGGGCATCTCTGATATACGGGAGCATAGCCTTTCTTCTCCTCCAAGATGACCACTAAGACACATGTTCTGGTATTCTGGGACACAGTGACACAGTGCAGAATGAAACATATTGAGACAACAATGAGAAAAAGAAAATCAAGAAAATAAAAAAAGGAATAAAAAGACTGATAGATTGAAAGAGGTATGGGCAATTCATCATAAACTTTGACAAGAGTTCAAATGGTTTCTTACATTTATGGACATTTACATTACTTACTGCGTAAGCCTTTGGACTGGTCAGCATTCGAGCGATGGGATGACACCACTGTGGCAGTGTGCTTGTCAAAGGAGGTCCGCTATGTGTTAGTATTGGCTTGAGGTATCTGTGTATCAGTTAAGGTTATAAAACAATGTAGAAAGCTGTCAAAATACACATTTTTTTCCCAGGAAGTACTGGAAAAGAAAACATTACATCCCAGACCCTGTGTAGCTCTGTTCACTGACAGCTCCGAAACACAATTATATGATCTTGCTCAGCTCATCTGCCGGGAATCCTGACCTTCTCTAGAATGTAATGAACTGCAGACTACAGTAAGGCAATGATTGCCAAGTTGTTCTGAGCTAGTATTGCACTATTTATCTTTGCTTTTGATTATTTACACCCAAGGCAGTGCTTTTCTAGTGTGCCAGAAGGGTAAAATGGTCACAAGGCAACTCTTCATTTCTAGTAAGGTAATACAAAATCTGCCAATATCTAAATGAACAAAATGGGAAAGGTAATGAACCTCCTTCACAGCAAAAAATAGAAGCAAAAATACAACTGGCTGCAGTTAGCAAAAACTCACATCCTCATTCTTAGCGTATATGTTATTGGGCAACATAAAAAACTGTGTAAGAAAATGGTAATCCCAGCATTCCTAATGTAAAAGAAAACGTGTTTATATAAGAATAGTGCTATAAAAATATGCAAATGAGAAAACTGATCAGCTTTTACAGTTTCATCTGTCTTCTTTCCTACAAAAGTATCTGGCTTTGCTGACCCCACATCAGGTTCTTTTTCAGATGGAGGAACTGGTATTCCTGTGTTTAATGTACACAAATAAAAAATACAAGCCACTGCCCTATTGGTCTCAACAGATGGGTAAGAATATAAATTGATGCCCAGTGTTCTGGGAAAATGAGTTCCATACAGAGTCTCAATTCGTGCCACCAAAAATGATTCTAAGTGACAGTTTCAGGTAAAACTTCTAATGAATGAGTGTTTTACAGACTACTTGGCTCTGTCTGTCTGTTCTTGAGAGACAGAGTGGAGGGAAAGGACAAATACCCCAAACCCCAAATGTAGTACCCCCCAGACTAAAATATGTTTTGGTCACCTTTCTGGGTGTGTTTGGTGTCACAGGTCCTCTTCAACTTCTTCCTTCCTCCAATAGTGGATCCTAAATGCTGCAGAGAACACTACATAATAATATGATATTAGTCTCTGCAGCATTCTCCTGTGAATCCAGGAGGTAGTAAGGTAGTACTGGGGTTACAGGGTGCTAAGCATTGAAATTCTGTGGTTAAAGGAAGTGGGTTGTATTATGTTAGATATCATTCATTCTTGAAGATTACTGGTGCTTTTTTGATTCTCTAGTGACTGTGTATGGAACAGTGCCAAAGGACAGAAGCCAGAGCTGCTTTTATTGTTAAAATATACAGGTTGGTATTACTATAATAATAGTTATTTATTTTACTTAAGCTAAATTGGGCTTCAAGTAGTGAAGCTGTGTCATTTGCACAATATATATATGACAGTATGGTGTATCATTGTCATAAAACAACTGTACCAGACCAATGACATAAATGAGAAGAAAAGAACTGAGGAGTGCAAGGTGTACAGCACTGCATAATATGTTGGCGCTATATAAATCCTGTTTAATAATAAATATAATAATAATAATTTGTGCCAGCAGTGGAGCATTTCTGCAAACAAAATACTTTGCTGGACATTAGATACTTTGTATGTTTAATGCATTTTACCAAAAGCTAAAAGGCAGGATTAACAGAGAGTGAAAATCCACTACTGGCACCCCCAAAGATTGGAACACCGTAAAACCAGTGTCACACCTAAAAAGAAAACGTGCCCTATGTTAACAAATATTTTTCACTTTTTGACAATACTTATTTTTTTACTGTGATCAGTTTGATAGGCTGTTATGGCATCTCTTTATATATGCTCTCATTGGTATCTTTTCCACAGCTAAATACAACGAGTACAGTCATAAGCAGTGTACTATATTTCTCTAACTACATCGAGAAAGGCTTGTTTTAAAAAAATTCCAAAGTCCATTACTAAGTTGCATTCTCATAAATAAATTAGTTGGTCATTCATTTTGAACAGTTGTGACAGTATGCATTCATTTTACTAATGGCAATACTAACTCTGCCATATGACACAGTAAATATCATCATTTGGGTTTGTTGTTGTTGTAATCTTTTCTAATTGTCTCTATGGAAATAGGATTTCTAAATATAGGTATGTTTTTTTCTTTAGAAAAATAAAAAACAACATTGATGCTTCTAAAACGGAACAAGAAATGCAAACACTATGAATAGTATGAGAACCACACAGATCAAATATTTAAAGAACAAAAGCTCCCATACACACTGATGGGAAATCCAAACAATGACAGTGCTTTACAAAGTAAACATATATGTTGCTTTTCATGTGGAGCTAAAAAGCTCTTCAGAACCTCATGTCAAATGTAGAAAAATGACTGTTTATATACAATAATCCTTCTCTTTCCTTTGATGTTAATGCAGCGGATTTCCAACCTAGGCAGAGGTGATCTTTTGAATACATTTTAGATATTGAAAAAGAAAACTAAAGTTATGAAAAACCAGGTAAAAAAATACTTGTTCTCTGTCATGTCCCCCTAAATCCATAAAGCAGAGATTGGGACGAGTGATAGAAGAAGTAGTTTTCTTAACAGAACTAGCAGGAAAGGTATGACAAACATAGATGTAAGTGGGGATGTAAAGTTTATGTTCAACTAGCTCAATGGATTCATCTGAAATTCCAAGTATCTTTATGCGCCAGCCTTTTATTTCGCCAATCTGAGTATTAGGTACCTGCATCACCAATGACTTATTACAACACAGCTAACATAGTGGCTGGGCAAAGATAACAATTATTCTTGATTGGAGCTGTGGTTAAAAATCCTGACCTTTTTCCCAATGTCAAAAGTTTAGTTCAGTAATGTTCAATCTCTTATTACTCGGGCAGTGCATCCTACATGCTGAGGACGACACTGCATATAAAAGTAATGCTAGCATCTGCATCATTCTCTTGTAAACCCAAGGAGTGGTATGGGGGTTATAGGGTGCTAAGCCTTGGCACTGAGCTTACAGGAAATGGGATGAATTATACACCTTCCACCTTAAAGATTAGTATTACTTTATCAGTGTTCTAGTGAGTCTCTACAAGACAGCACTTGGCAACTGCAACCAGAACGGTTTGGTTTTTAAAATACGATTGTAAACTCAGAAAACAAAATGTCACCAGAAAGTAGTACTAACTGACCAAAGAGAACAATAATAAAATAAAAAAATATAAATAAAAAAAACCCTGGATCATGGTAGCTGTTTGTTTAAACACCACACTGTACAGCACATGACTGGTCATAGCTCTAGGGCGACTACACACGGGAAATTATGTGCCAATTATGGCAGAAGCCCACCAACAAGTTTAGATCTGCTTTAGGAAATGAAGCTGCATCATTTGCACAGTATAAAAATGATAGTATGACAAAAGATTACTTGAAAGCAATGGTACCAGATGAATAACAATAACTAGAAAAAACTGCAAAGCCATTATCCAAGGGATCCATGTCGGCATTGAAGCATGCTAAACTTAAAACCTTGATTGAAGTAAGATACCATGTCTGTTTTAACATGGTGAGCCTGATTTATTAAAGTTCTCAAAGACTGGAGAAGATAGACTACTATGGGAGAATCTGTGTGATGTAGCAGACCTGGATTTCTGAAATCCTTTGCTGGTAGTTGAAAAATGTTTTCAATTCTGGACCAGATCCAATCCAGGTTTGCTGGACCCAGTTTTGCAGAGCTTTATTTAATGAGGCTCATTTTAACAAATGTGAAAAGATGGAATTGAGAAAGGTCCAAATTCAAGTCACAAATTAAAAAACTCAACCTATGTTTACAAATACTTTTTATTTTTTTTTACTGTGGTCAGCTTGACATGCCATTACTATATAATAGCTTGTAAAGTAACACCATGATCAAGTCTCATGACTGCATCTGGAACATCTAGGATGCTTTATATATGCTTCTTGATACAGTCACTCTCTTTAGCATCTTTTCCGCCCAAATTAAGTACAGTAAAGTAGTATAGTAGTAGTAGTATAGTCATAAAAAGTTTAGTATATTTGTCTACTTACATTACACTAAGAAAAGCTTATTTTAATAAAAGTATAAATTCCATTAACAAGCTAAATCTCTAAAATTCAATATTGTTGCCCATTCACATGAAGAGTTGTTATTGTACAAATGCAGTTTACAGGCAGGTATTATGCCATATGTCAAAGTAAAACTCATCATTTGGGTTTGTTATTGCAGAAGTCATTTTTCCCTCTAGAAATAAGATTTCTATATATAGTTATAATATTTCTTTGGAAAAAAAAACAACATTGATGTTGCTAAACCTAAACAAGAAATGCAAAGACTAAAAACAGCGTGATAACCACACAGATCAAATATATAAAGAATAAAAGCTTTTGCACACACTGATGGGAAATCCAAACAATGCCAATGCTTTACAAAGTAAACATACATGTCACTTTTCATGTGGAGCTAAAAAGCTTTTCAGAAGCTCATGTTAAATGTATAAAATATATAGCGATTTACATACAATATTCCTTCTCTTTCCTTTGATGTTGATAAATAGATATTCGCAGTAGGCTTCCAAAGAAAAACGGAAGATATCCCTTGGCATCCTTTTTGGAACTAAGGCTAAGCAAAAGATTCTATGTCCTTGCAGCAGAGATGAAGAACAAAGGAGGGATAGAAGATAGCTCAGTAGTTTTCTACCTACCTATATACAGAACTGGGAGGAAAGGTAGGACAACGTTACTGATGTAAAGGAGCAAAAGGTTACTTAGTGATGTCAGGTCACACATGTACATTTTTTGTTTAACTACTTCTTTGGAATCAGCTTCATTTGTTAATGATCCAGCCATTTATCTTGCTCAACCGAATATTAAATACTTGCAGCAGATTATCAATGCCTCCTAAAACCCACCAATGATGTGCTTGCTCCTGTTCTCATTCTAAAGATGTTTAGTATGTCAACATCTAGCACACACTGATTTATTTAAGCTCTCCAAGGCTGGAGAGGATACACTTTCATCAGTGAAGCTGGGTGATGCAGCAAACCTGGAATGGCTATTTCAGGTTTGCTCGATTACCCAGCTTCATTGATGAAAGTGTATCTTCTCCTGTGTTGGAGAGCTTTAATCAAGCCTAATGCCCGAGCAAAAATGACAATTAGTCCTGATCAGAGCTGTGATGACAAAAAAAAAAACACCTGTTTCTCAGATTACAAGGTGCACATCCTCTTCATTAATTGCTTCTTCAATGCTTAATTAATGCTTTTCTTAATTAATGCTTCTGATCCCAGTTCAAGGACTTTCATTGTCATTTCATAACTACTCCTGTTCTGGTGGTCCTAGTTTTGATTAGGGTATCAGTTTCTGTTACTTGTATGCCACTATCTCTATTCCTTTGCCAGGTTACTTTACAATGCCTGTCCACCCCTTCCCTTACCTCCGGCATGTGCATGACTACAACTCCACTTTATGTGTTGACACTATGCATGCTCACTTGCCTGTTCATAATGAGGCAATGTCCAAGGACCCAAACCTGAGAGCTGTTAAGCATTCAAGTTCCAGGCCTCTTTGAGTGGGCACCTAACCTACCCCTAGGCCTACACTAATTTAACTCTTAGATTACTTTTAAAACTGCTGGGTCAGTATGGGCTAAATATAGTCCTAAACTGAAATAATACTTTCCAAAAGAAATGAAGCAGGAAATGGGACAACGGTGTTGAAGACCTAGAAGTTAACCAAAGTTGATATTTTTGTCCAACTAGTCCTGAGAGGAACACAATTTTGCAAACAGTCATATGACCCCAGACTTTCACTGTGTACAGTTGTACCAGTCAATGTGAATAGACATTGAATGGAAAGGTAATTTTGGCTCTTTTAGTAATTATTCCTTTTCTCCTATCAGCACAGCTGTTAAAGGTAAGTGTCCATGTTTTTGTAAATGGTGCATTTGCTATTTAAACATTAATGTTAGTTTTTAATAGTTATCTAACCCCACATACATAAATTAGAATCGCAAACCACATTTGACAAGAAAGGCTGCAGTTGACTTACTTTGCCTACGGATCAAACACACCTTAACAGGACATATTGTATATTTTAAAGGCAACATGTCCAAATTATTACAAAGCATGCCAAGGGCTGCCTATCAGCTGCCATGTACACTGCTCAAAAATGTCAATAGGATTTTCATTTGCTGCATTTTAGAGTGCCTTCCAAACACGTCAAAAGCAGGAAAATAACACCCATGGACAGCTACCCACACTTTCTGGAATGCATTGCTATAATATAAAAAAAATGCATATAGATGGTGGAAGGAGTGGATCCTGGAGAACATGTGGTACATTAATATTATTATTATATATAGTCAGCAGAAATTAAATATTACTGAAAAACACAGGGGGAGTTATTGCACTGAGCTGAAAGAAACACTCCATTCAGAAAATAGGCATGACACAGCAATAAACCCTATTTTACATGTGAAAGTTCTGAAAATTGTAAATACATACATTTGTATGTAAAGCAAACTAAAGCTCATTTTAGCAACAAATGTGAAGCAAAAAAAATATATTTATGATTGGAAAATTAGTCAGAATTTACTTAGGTCATTGGAAAGTGATAGCAAGAACTATTAATAAACATTCCACATAACTGTATTAACTAAATGTCAATTATGTATTTTGATCATACAATCATATAAAAAATGTAATAAAAGCACTGATAAAAATGCACCCAAAATGCACTAAATATATTAATATGTTTCCTTCATTTTATTTTCTGAAGTCTGAAACTGTGCAGCTAATAAGAACAGAAGAAAAACTAGCATGGAGCCAATTATTACCATACAACTCTCAGTTTGCTATTAGTTGCTACAAACAATTGGTTTTCTTGGCTGGCGCAAAGTTTTTTTTACATCTTTTGTTGACTTTTTTTAAGTGCACCGACTTCACAGTGACTGGTAATGGTCAAATTTTTGGCACTTTCAGTGCAGAGAAAGAAAATATGTATGGCTTCGGAACTTGAATTCTCTTAATTCTCATAAGTATGTTAAGAAACATACAAATAAAATATATTGGCATTTGGGGAAAAAAAAACTTATTTAGAACAGTATAAAAAACTAGTTGGTAACAAAAGTTTTTATTTAATCTCACAGTCAGGCTCTGTGCACCATAGCCAATGTTGTTACCCCAAAAGTATTTTTTTAAAGATAACAAGGAGCATTAAAGAACCCGCAGTTGCTTTGATCTGCCCCTTGATTTAGCCTCATATAAATTTGGATTTCACTGTGTACCCAATTTAGGGGAAAGCCATCTAAAAATCCAGGCAGTCCTAAATTTTGCAGCACCTTCAGATTTGATTTCAAATGCTTGTTCTCCAAAAATATGCTTTCTTCGTGAAAGTGTAACACCCCGTATTGCTTTGTGACCAGGTAGGGCTTCTATTTATGACTTTTTACACATTTTATGTTATAAGAAAAAAAAACAGATAAATCTTGGATGAAAGCTGTGTAAGTCTTGGATAGGAATGTTAATTGGTAAATAATTTTTGCATTTTCCTACTCAACTGAAAGCAAGCAACTAAATACACAATTGACATGCATATATATATATATATATATATATATATATATATATATATATATATATGAAAAGATTCACCCTAGGATTTAGGTGATTTGTAATTTACCATAGCTAGTCATATTGCCAAGGCACCCTGCTAAACAACACAGCCTAGTATCTTTTCATAACTAATATAATCTCTATATATATGTGTGCAGCACATTGATAAGGTTTCTGATCGCCTCTCCTGTAAGCACATTAATAGAAGGCAGTGAAAAACTAACTAAGATAACCCCAGATAAATTATACTGCTACTATTGCCTTATAATCAAAATATGGCTGCACAGGGAAATAATAGAAGACAATAGCATCAAGGGATTCAGATATATGCATTTTTATATTATGTTCAGAACCAAACAATAAAATAAACTTTTTTTTGGCCAAGTACAAATGGCATATTGCATATTATTTAAAAACATAAGATAGAGTTGTAGGGTCACAAAGTTATACCTTTAAAGATAGTTACAAAGTCAAATTTTACAAAACATTAATTAAAAATGTATAAACTGAAAAAAAATTGCTACAATGCTATAGTTTCCATTTAAAGCATAAAACCTATCTGTGATGTCAGTCATACTTAGCGCACACTGCAGATGCAAAACATATATTATAAGGAACACTGAAAAGCTTCAGATGATCCTTCAAACTGCTGAAAGAAGCAACCTAGCCAGTTTTATTATGCAGTTTCTATGGAGATAAAACTATTTCAGATATTCCCAATGTGTTAAGGTTGTAACATCGTAGTTACTGGTTTGTTAAAATATTTGTGTCATGTGCAATTTTCACAGACGTTTTGGGAATTTTATTAAAAACACTCAAGTCTAAAAGACAATTAACCTTCAATTAAGTCATGAACATCCTGTATGCTATTATAGAATACCCCAGTAATACAAAAGCAACATACAGTTTTAGAATTTTCAAGGTGCCCATCATTACCATAAGTCTGAAAAATCATTTCCCTTGTGCACCTTGGACCTGGCTTCAGTTTCTTTTTTTATTCTTATATTTTTTACTAATAGTATAAAACCCTCCCCTTGGCCCGAATGCATCCCATCCTCCTGTCCAATCTCAATGCGCCCCCTTGTCCAATCTGAGCACAACAAAGGTATAATGTATATATTTATATAATTGGACAAGGTGTTTGTGGGTAGGATAAAGAACAGGGAAAAGAGGACCAAAAGAGTGGTAAAAGCCTTAGTCAAAAGTCCAGCTTAGTAAAGGCATTAATAAAAGTTACAGTTAGCATCAGTCATTTTTGAGGCAGAACTTCTACAAGTTTGAAATAGCTGATAGCTTTCCTTTAAGCTGGCTTCACGTCTATGCAGCCACAAATGCAGACACATAGATGAGCATTGTACTGTTTACGGCCATACAATGGGGTCAGGAAGCCTGTTTATCTGAATGGGCTGTTACTTCATGACAGTGTATAAAAGAAGTGCCTTGATCTGCACCACAACACGTGGTATGTACAGTGTATTGCACCAGCAAGCACCACACACATAAACCTGACCCTAAAAGGGAAATATTGTATACTTTCTGTAGGCAGCCCCTGTAGTGTGACCCAACTTTTCAGTAACCTACCCAAAAACAGCCGGGTGGTTACTGAGACAGGAATATTTTATTTTAACCAAATGTTAAAAAAAAAAAAAAAAAAAAAATAGAGATCGGCATATCATATATACAGAAAATCCAATATTTTATTGAAAAAGTCCATATAGGATTTAGATATTAATCCATTAATCCTTATGAGGAAGAACAAGTTTATTATGTCACTCCTGCACTCACAGGACTGACTCACAGGCTGACTCAGAACTGTCGAGAAGATGGAATCTTTGGTTGCAAACTTTGTTTCTTCTCATGTTTATTTGATTTTAACCAATCTATCTCCTCCTGGTAAGGCTACCTGTGTAATTCTTTTATTGGATTTCCTCCACATACTCATATGTTTTCTGTTGCCCTGCAGCTTTGAGTACATGGAACGCCATTTCTTCCCCACTTTTATATATTTGTTTAAATATTCTTAGGGCCTGATTTATTAATGCTCTCCAAGGCTAGAGAGGATACACTTTCATCAGTGAAGCTGAGTGATCCAGCAAACGTGGAATGGATCTGGTCCAGAATTAAAAACATTTGCTAGCAAATTACTTTTAGGAAATCCATTCCAGGTTTGCTGGATCATCCAGCTTCACTGATGAAAGTGTATCATCTCCAGCCTTGGAGAGCTTTATTAAATCAGGCTTTATCTTAATTGGGTTAAAGTAGTTTCATTAATACATTGTTGTACTTTTATTTTTTAACAAAATTCCTTGTTGGTGACATTTATATATCTATGTATATATATGTTTGTTACATCATACAGTGCTTTCTCACCCACATAAGAATTTATATTTATATCCTATATGGACTTTTTTTATTAAGGGACTGATTCTTCTATAATAATAATAGTCATCCAGTTAATGGCTGGCATGTGTCTGTTTTGTGTGTTTCCTTACTTTATTGAATATGGATTGATTACCCACCAACTTATCCCCTTTTCTTGTGTATATTGTGAATTACCTTACAGGTATTAACATTTCAATAAGAATGCTTTCTTACATCCTTTGTAATTGCATTTCAAAAAATACAGCAACACTAATATTCCTAAATTCCTTAAGCTTCAGTTTAGTGAATAAACCCAGACTAAGTCATCAGTCTGCTGCGGGACGTAAAAAGATTACTGTAGTCTACTGCAATACCCAATACTCACTCATCTCTATATTTTATTTATACATCAAGATTGAGTACTAGTAAACATTGTTGAAAACAATTCACTTTCATAATTTGATGACATTTTGTGTGCATTAAGCTCACTAGTAAACATTATGCCAAATTACAGACCTTTTATAATGTCATGACATTCTGTATACCTTCCTTTCTAAATTTGATGACCGTGTTCTATGTGATATAAAACATTTGCTACTTGTTCTGCATTTTATGATTTCCTATTTGTCATATTCTTCTTCATGATGGCTAAAGGAGCTTTAGATTTGCAGGCTAATGTTGTGCAGTACAATTATGTGAGAAAAGTAGAAGAATAATAATCAGCATGCTAACAGCTCTTCTACCTTCTCAAGTTTGGTTTATAATTTAACATATGAATAGAATTCTTCATACTGAGACCTAAGCTGTGCTGTGAAAAGCGTAACGAGAGTATACAGTACAATACACACTGCTCTCATTAAGATCTAATTATAGCAGATTGTGCTTGGCTGAAAAGGCTATTCTCCACTCTCAGTTCTTTCTATTGACCTGAGTGATAAATATGCCCTAATACTAGTATGCTTCCCAAAAACAAAGCTAGCAGTGATGAAAAACGACTGGATAAAAACTAAACACCCAAATTTAAGACAGAAAATAAGAATTTACAGATTTTTAAAGTGAATATGTGGCCAAACTGTGGACATTTAGGTAGAGATAGTCCCCAGGTTACATACGAAATAGGGACTGTAGGTTTGTTCTTAAGTTGAATTTGTATGTAAAGCTGTGTACACACGTGCAATTCTTGCCGTTGGAATAGATCTTTTATGATGCATGATGCATGAATGAGTGTTGTACATACAGCACCGTTCTGCTCTATAGAGAGGGGAGAGGGAGAACGATGGAGCGGCACCCTGCTGCATGCTCTCCTCTTCCCTTGCATTAGGATCGCTTGTCGCTTATCGTCCGTGGATCCGCCAGGATAGATCCACAGACAATGAACGTTGCGGGCTGTACACACGCCAGATTCTCGCCGGATATCCGCCCTGAACCGATTATTGGGCGAGAAAAATTTGACCTGTGTACATAGCTTAGGTCAGAATAGGTACATTATTTTAATGAATGCAGTTAGGACAGATGTTTATCTCAACATATTATTAGGCAATGTGGTGTCAGTTACATAAAAAAATCGCCACTGTGAGTAAATCACAAACAAAGCAAATAAAAACTTTTTGGAGCCTAGACATTCATTAACTTGTGGAGCAAGCATATGCAAAAAGAAACAACTGCAGAGTTTGTCTTGGCCATTAAAGCGTTACAAGAGCTTGCAGAACAGCAAAAGACTTTCGGGGACTACCTGTAGCAATAAATATTCTAAATAAGCAGACAATTTGCCTTTTACTAGCCTTTGCAGCTGAAAGTACTGTTGAACCATTCATCCTCACAGAAAAATTACTAAAGTCACAGTTTACCTTGCTCCCTCTCACATTAGTGATTCAGTAACCTTCTAGCTTTCTTATGTAGACAGACAGGAGATGAAGAAATAAAGTGCAATCCAATTAGTGCAGATGTTGTCAACAGTAGAATAATAGAGTCCACTATGTCTGCAGCAACGGTGGTCAGTGAGGGCTGGTCTAGAAGCTCACATAGTGTTTCATAGGATCAAAGTAAACATTCAACATGACATATTGATTTAAAACACTCACATTTATGTAATTTGCCATACAAGTTGTCATAATTCAGACGCTCTTTATGAATTGAAAAAAATCGATCAGTAAAGTCCACTTAGTAGTGGACAGATCACCAAACATCAATTTATATTCAATTCCCAATGTCTGCTCTGTAAGTGGCAGCCACATAGTAAGATTTAATCGTAGACACAGCAGGTGATGCTTTACTTCACCTACTTAACATAGAGCACCGATAGGATTTGTATACTTCTATGAATCCTTCACATGACAATATCCCTTTTATTGTAACCACCATACTTTCTATATAGATATACAATTCTTGGTGGTAGGGTTTCTTAATTTTAATTATTCCATATCTTAAATTTGTTTAAAATGATTAGAACATGTCTAACATAAAGGTGAACATTTCAATCAGAAGGTTCAGTAATCCACTGATTGTAATTTTCCAACCAAACTTCCTATGAAAATCAAAGCACCTGTAAGTATTATTTCCATTGTTGATCTTCAAGGGTGAATGTTTGAACAAAAAAGAGGGACTTGGACAGGCTGGAAAATGTATTTTCAACCTGTTAATATATTTGGCATATTTTTTGTTCTTGTAGTCTGATTTTTAAATTAGTCAATAAAAGCTTTGATTAAATGACTTGCATATTTGTAATAAATGACTGGCATAAATGTAAAACTGAAACTAAAATAAATGTAAGAAAGTTCTAAAATTAAGTTACTTTGTAAAACACAAGCCTCACAAAGTACCGTAAATATAAAATCCCTAGTTTGTGCCCCATTCTAGACCCAGCTACAAATGGTGTGTTCAGCTGATGAGCAAGATACAGGTTTTTGCAATGGCAATTGGCAAGTCGCAATTTTGATGGCAACAACCCCTCCAACTTTCTCTGGCACAATATATGCAAAACAGTGGCAACTAGGACTGTGAAGTGAAAGGCAATCAATTATTGTGTACCAGCTCTGACTCCACAGCCCTGGTGACAACACTGTTTTAAATTCAGCAGCAGTGCACCCTTGCATCATCACAGAGGGCTGCATAAAGTGCACTTTGCTAGCAGGCCGAATGGAAATATGTAGAACTTTACAGGGGCAATAAGAGAAAACTGTAAATTAGGACACAACTATAATTAATGCTGCAAAACATATTTTGAAGTGGGTGATCTTTATTCTGCTTTAAAAACTACACAGAATCAAACACAATGGCCAACACGCATGGCAGCATAATAACAAATATCATAATTACCGTACTATTAGAACTTATTATAAGTTCCCATTAAACGTTGGAAAAAAAGATATATAAAACCGATGCATGCGTGGTTAGTGTTGGATTAGTACCTGCAGTTTAACTTACAACTACATCAACAGATCAAATGTTGTGTTGGATAAATGTATACTAAGGAATCAAAAGCATAATTCTATTTCTGACTAGAAATAAAAAGTCATAAATAGCAGAAGATAGTAATATGGCTGGCTATTTTTTAAAGATCATGGGCATACACGCAATTATATTTAGAATTGTACAGGAGACATTTTTGTATTGAGTTCTCCAATGCAAAATTCACCAGAAGGTGAGTCTTGTGCCATAGTTGGTTCATTAGGCAGTAAATGCCAGTGGAATAGATCCAGACACACGAGCTCTGTAGGGACAGCAGAGTTATTACTAGAATTGATATGGGACAGATAACTGTTGCAATGATCATTTGCATACCTTTTGTAGGAAAAAAGGCTTTCAGGCTCAGACAGTGATTTTATTTAGACAATGGCATGGTGCACAATACAGAGTACATTAAATTTCCACTTAGTGAGTTTAAGTATTCATTAAGAAATGAAAATGAGACGCGGACTTCATGTAGTTGTGCCGCCCTTTGAACTCCGCTCTGTTGAACATAAAAGATTTAAAGGCAATTAATATCAAAGTCTTTTCGTGACTTCTGGGTGAAACTGCAGCAGCATCTACTGACATTTATATCTGGATTCATGGTAAAATTAATGCTAGCTGTATTATTATTGGAAAATTTAATTTCATGGGCTAATTGTGAGAGGAAATTACATAATGAATAGTGTGCGTATTACCATGGCAGCAACATTGTCATTGTATAATTAATTAAGTTTTATTGTAGGACTTAGATACATTGCACAGAAATACGCTGCTTTTGTGCTTCTACAATTTTTGTAATAAACATGAGCATCCTTTTCTGTAACTTGTGGATATATTATACCCTGAGACCTGGAGGCAGGAATTCACAATAGAATTATAAAACCACAATTACCATTTTTAATGAACAAATTAAACCTACAATACTTTTTTTAATATATTTACTTTAACAGATAAGGATATTGTTGTGCCTTGATGTACTTTAATTATAATAACCCTTGCTATTATTTAAGATTGAGGTATAGGAAGATAAAAAGATAATCAATTATTATACAAATTTTGAACCCATTTTTTAATACAGCATGTTTAGGTGAAATTTAGCAAAGCTGCCCTTATATTAGCTTTTTGTCATCCCCTGGTCAACATAAGAACAGTTAGTTAGTGCGAGTTAATCAAGTTCTACCCAGTGCACAATGGTGTCATTCTAACACAAATAGAGAATAGATCTTTGTAAAGGACAAATATGACTGATGTAAGAAGGTAATTTACAATAAAAATACAATTTGGATTGTATTTTTTACATATTATTATTATTACTATTATCAAACTGTTGACTTTTTTTGGTAATGGGAAGGACCATTACCTTGTACCATAGCATGAAAATATGTGTAACTGCATGGGTACTTAATCCTTTTTTTATAATCTGTTACAGGTAACAGAGGTAAATTTAGGTAAATTTAAAGCATTGAATAGCAGATGAGTATACACTACACAAACTATTTCTGACATTCTAAATAGTTAGTAGTAGAAAATCATTAGTTCTACAAATCTAGACAAAATTGGATGTAGGTTCTGGCAAAACTGTATTTTAAAAAAGTCAACAAATTACACAGAGCTGTATATTAAATAAGAGTTGACGATGACATTTAAAAATACTTTGAGGTCAGCTTAAGATCATGTTTACCATAGATTGTCCTATAAAATTGAATTCAAACATTGTTTTCTACATCAAAATCACAAATTCACAATGACAGCAAGCCAAAAATGTCCAGGTGAACTAGGTCAACATAATAGAAGCACATAGATGGCACAAACTCTATGCTAGGTTTATGACAGCCCAGACGGTCACTGAAGCCACACGTGCCATCCTAGTATCCTGAAATTAAATCCAAAACTAGAACCACTTGGGATGCCTGATAGCAAGTTCTAAATAAAAGAAAGAAGGGCTCTCTTTTCCTTTTAAAGAGATTCTCTGCTTTAATGGCCCCAGTCACATGTTTTGCAGCATTACAACATACACTGTGTTAGGTTGGCCTGTTTATTTGAATGGGTTATCCAATCCACCTTGAATTACAACAAAATATACTTGCTGCATTTTCAAGATTGCAGCATACTATAAAGTGGTAGTACGATGCTGCACCGTAAGTGCGTTGGGAAGGGCAATTGCCTTGTACCATAGCATGCAAATATGTGTACCTGCATGGGTCCTTAAACCTTTTTTAATAATCTGTTACACACAAGGTAAACTTATAGCATTTAAAAGCAGATGAGGATACACTACACAGATTATTTCTGACATTTTAAATAGTTAGTAGTAGAAAATCATTGGTTCTAGTGTCAATAATTAAATTTAAGTGTTACAAATCTAGACAAAATTGGATGTAGGTACTGGCAAGCCATTCAAGTCTCCCCACTGATCATTTATTGGAAAGATTGGTCTAATAGGAAAGTTTAGGAGGTGTGACGGGATGTGGTGAACAATTACTGCCACTGAAACTTATGGTCATGGAAGGTTCCAACAATGGAATGTCTGATTCCCTGTTTTATAAAAAGAACCCTAGAAGTATAATTGTATTTAATATAGTACATACGTTTCCATGAAAATGCTTGCAGAAAGAAAGAACAATACCACCTGCAGACTGGAGACAGGAATCCACACTGATTGGTTCCCAATCATTAGGCAGAGACTCTAGCTGTCATTGACAACCACAATGTCCAACCTATTACTTCACACAGGTGCACTATGATCATTTACATACAAAAATGCAAATCAATGCTTTCTAAGCGTTTTTTAATCAGTCAGAGCAAACGGATATAATTGCATTAGAAGAGGAAACAATGATACGAGAAGGAAACAAAAACCTGACACAGCAGAAGAGCCTTCACATGTAAAAGAAATGTCTACTACCAGAAAGTTATATATTGAATAAAATACTGAGAGACAAAGATTGTACGGTATAAATGAAGATTATAAAAGTAAATAACATATTTTTATTATTCTCTGGTTTAGGAACGTTATACCTAATGGTACCAGTTTTTGGCATGACGCTGCAATATAATTGATACAATAAACATTCTGTTTATGTCTGAAATAACAATATAAAAAGATGTGCAAAATAACAGGACATGAAATGCCACAATAGTAATAGTGTCTGCTGGGAAACAGCCCTATTTGCTCCTCCCTGATTACAGTATACACGTAAGATGTCAATTTTCCATGAGTTCACTCATTTGGATCTAATACAGATGTAGAGTCCAGAATCAATAATACATTTTCCTTTCCAGGAGTTACAGACTACATGGATCTTCTGTTTTATTACCCACCATTCTTGTACTTGTAGGATTACATTTAATTTATTAGGCGTACTGAGACTAGACCTGTGTGGTACCAATAAATACAATGGAAACCATGTCAAAGCTTGTAAGTGGGGTATAACTAAATTTCAATCATCAACATAGGCTATAAATTATGAAGGACTTGCTTAGCTGAAATAAAATGAACATAAAACAGCCCTATTAATATATGTTTTAACAAGACCAAAACAGACACATTTAGACTTGGCTTGGATCTGTAGGACTGGAGAGGCTTTGGGTGTGGAAGGTGTTGCTGGCAAAAAAAAGGTGCACACAGATTTACAAAAGCATTCTGATGTATAGCAGACCATAGTCAATACTTATGTGGTTCCATTAAAAGATTTATGGACCAGAGAAGATTGCTTGACATAGTTACTAAAGAACAAGCAGACATGACAAGTGAAGATAATGTAAAATATAGGAATTAATTATTAAATCATCAAGAGGTTTAAAGAAAATTAGCAAATGAGGAAAGAGTGTGTATAGGGGGAATGTTTAATGGACATAATAGATTAATTGGATAAATTAGCAAAGGTAGCACAGAGGCCAAGTAATTACAGCTTTACTCTTGGGGTTCAATTTTTACCAGACTACAAGAAGTTTGCATGCGCTTCATGTTTGTGGAGGAATTCTGCTTTCCTATTCAAATTCATTAAGATTATACCTATTGGTGTAGTGGTATGAATTTGCCAATAAAATTCCCAGGTTGTTAGGTGGATGGTGTATTACACTTATCTTTCCACCTTTTCCAATATTTGAATAAAACATTTTTGTGGGAATTGGCAATTGTGCGATGCAACCCCCAAAGATTATTTGGATTTTACTTCGCTTTCTTCTCTTTTCTTCTCACTTCCTGCTACTTTTCTAGGTGACCTCCCCCAAAAGGACACATGCAGCATATTACACAGCTTAGCATATTACAAAGCTTAGCACATGCACATAAAAATAAAAAAAGGTGCCTTTTATAAAAAGTAAACTTTTGTTAAATAAACTGAACATACTATTTAACTAAAAATCGAATGAACAATACTTCACGTGTTTCTTTTCTGTAGTTAAGGCTTCAATTGCACCCCTCAATTCCCCCAGGGAAGCCTATGAATAAAAATTTCTTTCATACCAAACTAAAACTAGTCCATAGCCAAAATAAATAAACACAGACTGTAAACCCCAGCAGAAATGTCTAAGAGTATTCCTGTAAAGAAGGTAGAACAGACATAGCACATTAAGATCTGCAATTTTAATATACAATTACGTAAAATTCATCGGTCTGCTGCAATTAAAGAGAAATTAGAGCAATATTATTCCATTTATTTACCTTCCTTACACAAGACAATTATACCCTATGTATCGCTGCATAGAAATGGGAAAAAATGTGTTTCTCATTTTAATCAATAATACATTTTTCATTAGTGATTCTGGTTTTATTGCATTATGGATTTCAGTTGCGTGGAAAGGAACATTTTATTTGAATTCAATTTTAAGCTCCACTCTGCATTTCCCCTATGTTTCTGCACTGACTTTTTCTAAGCCATAAATTAAACAGCATACTGAATTGTTCCCAGAGTGTTTCAAATTAATAGGCATCACGGTTGGTTAGTAAAAGCAACACACTGAGTGGCACATACTTAGAAAGAAATAGAAAGAAATCTCGGAGTAATAAGACAAAAATACCAACCAAATGACAATATGTAGAAGAAAAGCCTTTGGTAGGAAGCTGCAAATAATGAGCTCTGAGTAGAAGTATACATTGTTCTGTATTCAAAACGTGTCTACAGAAAAATTAATATTGCCCATAACCAGGGAGATCCAGAAACAAATGATCAGACTGCCAACTAATTTTGTATTGCTTCTACATGAATAATTACCTTTAAAGTGAATATCTGGCTAAGACTTTCCTCTTAGTTCTGAAAAGAGTGAGTATGGGGTAGAAACTGTCAGGTTTTTTTTTAAACAATCTTTATTTAAGGGTTTTGTAGGGTAATGGGGAGGGGATGCAAAATGATGTAACACCCGTATAATCATGACAACCAATAATAACAAAAGAGAATTACATCAGTACAGCATATAAACAATGCAAGTTTACAGAGATACAGATTTGTAGGACACGTCGGGGAGAAGGTTCTATGTCAGGTTTTTTCCTTACAAAGATTTATCCTAACTTGATGCCTTAAAAGACAGGAATTGAGAGAAAATGTCAGCAGCAACACGGGTGCAAAATTTTCTGTATGGTGAAAGCAATGCCACCAGGACAGGTATTAAAGTTAAAGGAGATTTAAATAGCACTCTAAGTCCTGAAGTTCTAAGTATTCTGTACCCTATCCAACACCACCAAAAAAAATTTAAGCTTGTCACACATTTTACAGACCATCACCAAAAAGGTGAATGCAGGTGGTGGTCCCTTGCAGCAGTAGAAGTCAGGGAAGTTCACTTCTTGGTACAAAGTGACTTTTGTTTAATATAAAAGTTCAAAGTGAGATTTCTGGTTTCCGTTAAAGCCTAACACCAGCTAAGATTGTATTTTTCATCATTGGATAGAGCAGAAGAACTTCTGTTTGACACACTTAAAAGATTTGTATGTCAGATTTTAAATGTTGTTTGAATTTACACAAAGGTAGTTGCTCCTTTTTTCCTGTTCTGTCTGACAACTATCACCTAGATGGCAAGGAACAACCAAATTCTGCACTGACAACTACTTGTCTTGTGGTTGAGTGTGGCTGAGGCTTACATGTTGTTCCTTCTCCACAAGAGCAAGAACAGATGCAACTTGTTGCAGTCAACTGCCAGCCTGAAATGGCCTTTACTCATGCCAATAGGCAGAACTGTTTGACAACAGGTTTCCTAACACACTCCTGCCTTTCCTGCCTGAAATATTACCATAATGTAAAATCTTCAGGGACAACTAAAAGAAATTGCTAAACAATTACGAAAACTGTTGACAGCATTTACACTTTTTCTGTTTCTATCAGAAATCATCAAATCTGATCTATTTAATGTAATCCTATTAAGCAGTTCAAACTTCGATAAGCATAAAAGGCAGAGACTAGAGGAGGTATTAAATATTGAAAGCAGTATCATTACAATGGTACAGCCATTACTGCTTATAATGTACTATTCTTCTGATAATGTGTCTGTTTATAGAGCAATCTTCAGATGGCAGAAGTTTCTTGTTAAAAGATTCATTTGTTTTTATGCAAGTGATATGAATAATACTTAACTATTTATTGTTGACATAATGTCTTCTGCAGATTCTTTTCAAGGACAGAGTATATTAATCCACTGCTTCCGTGACAGTCGCTTCACGAAGAGAGATAATAATGCATTAGCTTCCCCACATGGCACATACTTTGTAATGGTGCTTACAGATATAGGAGGAACATTGAATTACATTGGATGACTCAGTCTGACATGCAATTGGATTACAAAACACTGTGCAATTGCATTTTGCCGCATTTTGAATATTATTGACTTCTGTGTCTTAGTGCCACATTTGTCTGAATTAGGAGTCTTTCATTTGATAAGTCTCTGTACCTTTAGCTTCATATGATAGTTCAGCTAGAGGACATACTAAGAAAAAGATAAAACTCTTTTTTTTTTTTTTTTTACTCAATACTCACAAATAACTTCAAAGAAATGAAAAAAAAAAACAGCCAGGCACACATTCAAAAGCATTTTCCCCTCGTACTTATTAGAATTTTCTCTACTGGAAATAAGCCAAAATATCTTCTGTTTCATGTTTTTTGCTGACAACATTTTCATTTGGACACCGGTGGCATTAACTATAATTAGAATATTTCATATAATTTCTTTAGAAGGCAGCCTGCTATATTGATCAAGTTCAGTACACAATGTAAGCAAAGCATACACTTTCCAAGATCTAATATATAAATTATTAATGCTTTCCTATATAATAATAATAGTAAAATTATATAGGATTAATTTAGTTCCTCTATTAATTTGCTTTACAGACCTACATCTCTTATAAACAATCACCAAAAGTACCTAATGAAGTAATTTGGAGTTAATTCAACATTCAGAATCAAACTCCAGTAAGTTATAGGATTCTCTTTAATATATTTCTCTTTATCATTTAGGAACATTTAGGATCATTTATAGACATATATATATCATTCTAGGTTTTTTACCTATTTTAGGAAAGAACACCTCCATTGTCATTATTCTCTTTGGAGATATATGTACTATCAACAGAATGTTATCTCCATCGTAACAACCAGCCAAGCCAATTACTTTGGGTTACAATCAGTCCAAAAGTAAGAATTACCAATACCATTTATTATTAGATCTATATCAATGAAAACCCATTGACACTAATTGTACATTTAGAATTATATATATATATATATATATATATATATATATATATATTATATATATATATATAACAAAAATAATAATCCCTTTTAGGCCACTTAGAATTGTTAAAACATACCGACAGTCGGTTACCTCTAAATTCATTATTCAACGTGATCCTTGAACGTTACTAACAACAGACAAAAGTAAGTCTATTATCTGTATTACACAAAGTCATTCTATTTGATTTGATTACTATACACTGATATAAGTATTATATGGTATTTACATATATATATTATGTGTTATTCTAGTATTTTGAACTCTCAAATCCCCTGAGGAAGCCCCAATCGGGCGATCATCTGGAAAATTTTGTGTATGTGATGAAATTCTACATACTTACCCAACACGGAAACTTTCTGTTGAATAGGATTACATTGCTTTGAATATGTACTAGCATAGCAGACCTTTGTTAGAACACAGGTTTACTTTATTATATGTTATTTTGATTTATGTTAATACAATAGTTTGAAAATAATTTTTCCTTGAAAGTCAATCTGTCTCAAAAAGCCTTCTTCTTTTACATTTCTGCAATTAACCCCAGGCTTGGCAGATATACAACCATTGAGTATCCCTCTAGTGAACAACCCCTATTCTTCAACTAAAATTATATATTATATTGTATATGTGTATATATTATTAATGAGCATCTGAGGTCACTTTCATTGACTATAAATGAAGGGCACTCAGAGAGTGATATCAGACAAACATCATACTCAACACATGGACCACCGGACCAACACATGGACCCAAATAGCCTTCTGATATCTACTACCTGTCACTGTAAATCAACTCATTACTTTGCACATCACTTCGCTATACATTAATTCTTTAACTCTAAACACTTTCCCAATGGTACATTTACTGTGCAACCTTTTATTATTATTATCATTAATAAACAGGATTTATATAGCGCTAACATATTACGCAGCGCTGTACATTAAATAGGGATTGTAAATGACAGACTAATACAGACAGTGATAAAGGAGGAGAGGACCCTGCCCCGAAGAGCTTTCAATCTAGTAGACCTTCTTTTCAAGCACATTAACCTTTTACTGTGCAACGCCTAGTAACTTCAAAATGTTTAAAGGGATTGTATAATGATGTGGGGTCAGTTTAAGGGTGGCTGTGCACTGTGTTTCATACAGTTCTGCCCCCTGCTCTCAGTAGCTTTCATACACTTGACCCCTGTGCTTACATTACATACTCCCGACTCCTGCCATCAGTACAATAAATAGTCTTTATCCATGCACAGTACATTAGTACTCTCAGTACATTATACATACTAGACCCTTGTACTCAGTACATTACATACTACTGACCCCTTTGCATATGATAAGAGTAGGGTCTCACCCTGATTTACCTGTAAGATATCAAAGTACCTCTCTGCACATAATTAAGGCTGTACAGGTATATAGCTGTACCATCCCAAATTACTGCAAATAGTCTGCTGAATCAGGTTGCAAAACATTGTATAAAGCTCAGTTAAGGTAAGGCACAAATATCCAGTATAATGTAAAGAATTAGTAATTCATGCATAAATATTCATGAACATTTTATGCTCAGATGTAATATTAATCAGCAAGCATAAATAAACACCTCACATGGTGTGTCTTGAGAGATCAGAGATGAAGAAAGATAGTTGAAATTGAACTTTCATTAACCAGTGTTGAACCAACATATTTAAACAGTGTGGAGTTATAATTACTAGGCAATAATCATTATATATAAAGGCAGGCAGGTACAGTTTTACTGCCATGATTCCAAAATACAACTGCAGAGCAATAATGGCATAGTTTGGTGGAAATTATATATATTGTATATTCTGCATTAACATATCAGTTCCTGTTTTCCACCTTGCAGTTTTTTTTACATGTTGATCCTGCTAGGAGATCCATTATTTTCTCACCTCTTTTACATACAGCTGGCTGCAAAGCTTCTTTTTCCACAGCAATGATGGCACCATGTGGACAGAGTTGTCTTAGAGAATACATGAACTGTAAGTAAGTGGAAAACAAACTGAAACCCAACTCCAGCAACAGAAAAAATATTTAAACCATTCTAATAAAAGCAAACTTTTTTGCTTCATATAAAACCCTGTAGATGTTAATTGAACTGAACAGCTTGGCCTTCATGTAAGTATGTAGAATAATATAAATAAAGGCGCCTGGAATAAAAAAAGGTGCTTACATAAAGAATAGCATCATTACAAGTTCTATTATTATTTCTTCAGGAAAGGCATTTCCAAATTGCTTTATCACCCACAGAAAAGAATACTGCACAAACATAGCAGTGACTACAATATACATGGCTTAAAAAAAATAATAATGCTAAAAAAATAAAGGTAATATTTAGTACTTACAAAAATATCCACTGTGCCCAATAAAAAATGATTTGCTTGTTGTTGCGAAGGCTATTCTATTATTTTCTATTTTCTACTATGGAATGTTAATAGAAACATAAGACTGTCCTTCAGTTACTAAAAGGCAAAGGAATTCTTGAACATTACTTGTTCTCTACCGTCATGGTCAGTGTAGTCAGAGAGGTGTAATAATGGTTTATTAGGAAGATAAAATAAAAACATATTATTTCAGGTCAGCAATTTTCTGCATAGGAGCAGAAAGGAGATTAATGTGGGGAGTTCCCCTTACCAAATGATAGAAACCATTGCAAATCAATTTAGTACATCAAGACCTGCTACTTCTTTGATCAAAAACTATTTTAGTAATTTATATCAGGGTGCCGGCAAAACCTGAATATTTTAGTACAGAATAGTAGTGCTGGGAGATAGTGATATACTCTTAATATACTGTACTAACCAAACTATTTTGGATGCCTTTTTAAAATGTTAACTGCAATGAACATTCCCATTGCTCAAGAATGTAAAGTTTAGGTGCCATCATTGGTTGTTTCAAATTAACTTCTTTTCCAAAATGTTCTAGAAAAATAAAATACGTGGACATATTGCCACTGCCCTGCAGACACCAATGACACATGACTGTCATAAGAAGGACATAGATATGTTTAATGTGCAGGTTGTGATTTTCAAAAAAGCTCTATACAGAGTGACAAAAAAAATGGCAGCACCCAATGGCAGAACAACTGGTTCTCTGGAGTTTTCAATCACAAATTATGGAATGTGAGTTGTTTATATATTCATATTTAACACTGGGAATTCCTAAAGAAAGAACTACTTCACAGTACCATTGTCATAAGGGAAATATTGAGCTACATTGCTAGTGACCTTCAAGTCATTTTTTTTATCTCTAGCCTTTTCCTGGGTCAGTGTTGGAGTATACAGCCTAAAGCAAGAGCAAGACAGGCAGCCAATTAGTATTCTCAGGAGTGTTAGGCAATGACAGGCTATATATTTCTCTACATTACTGCCTGGAAGTGTGGAAAACATGTGGGCATTAATACTTGGGGAAACACATGTGATGCTAGGACTGATACACAGAAAGGGTATAAATCCTAATCAATCTGAAGTGAATTTGTCTATATTTAGATAAAAGTACATAAGTGTACAGTGAACACTGAAAACATTTTATTCAAACAGAAAGAGACTAGATGCTATATCAATACCTCTGATACATGACTATTACTTTTGCCAACAAACGCCAAGTTTATGGGTTTATTTATAAAAGGTTAAACAGGGGGTTTGGCCTTATACACAAATAACACATTTTTTTCAGTTTGGCCCTTTTAGAAAAGTGTCAGTCAGTAGAAAACATCACTTTTCATCTTAAATGCCAATTTTCAATAGCACTGCTTTAGCATTTACATATCCTATTTGCCATTTTTTGTGTTTTACTAATCTACTGTTAACTAGAGAATAACACTTACAAATAACTACATTCTTTTACTCTAATGATAATGTTTTTTTCAATGAAAAAAGATGTCAATCATTGTTAACAGACTTGGAGATAAAATTTACTATTTTATATAAAAAAACTCTCTGGGTGAATCCAGGTAATGCATTTAAAAGGAATGCAGGTACCATGGGAACTAAAGTAGAAAACAAACATTCAGTTCAGACACTAACGGTGAATGCAAATGGAACAAAAAGGTAATGTAACAGACTTGTGGGTCAGCAAAAACCTTTCAAATACATAATATAGAACATGTGTGCTTACTTGACCAATTGGGTCAGATTTATTAAACCTAAAGGATGGACTATCATGGGAGAACCTGGCTCATCCAGCAAACCTTGAATGGATTTGGTCGAGAATTTAAAACATTTGTTAACTAGGAGCACATGGTTTTAAAGAAATCCATTCCAGGTTGGTCGGATCACCCAGGTTCCCCAACGATAGTTTTTGTTCCTCAGTATTGGAGAGCTATAAAAACATCAGGCACATTGTTTAATGAAACTTATCTGTTCAGTAAATTCTAAGGTCACCTTAACCAATTACCAACTTGTCATTGATCTAACCAGTAATAGACCGTAAACCATTTGCTTCCACCTTTTGTTTTCCACTCTTATCCCTGGACTGTAAGTTTGAAATAGCAGAGCTCTCTCGCTCACATAGTGCTGCATTACCGCTACATATTTCTGTTCAAGCAGTATGTACAATGTAAAAAATGATCCGTTAAGTTGAGTACTACCAGTATTTCTTTCATTGATTGTACAACTGTTGTGTATATAAACAACCCCTGACAAAAATGACAGACCTGGGATCTAGCGCTGCAAAGGCCAGAATGCTAACCACTGAGCGACCGTGCTGCCTTTTTTCCAGGGGTTAGCTAAAAAATAAAGGGAATGTAGGCAAAGAACATTCTCTATCCATGCTGCAGACCAAGCATTTCTCATTGAGACCTCCCTTTCTTATCAGCAAATGAAGGAAACAGAAAAACCAGAAGCTGTCGTATTTAATTTTCCAGAGTTATTGTTATTAATAAAAATTTGTTGTTAGCATAAATGCCGGAGCCCAGAGCGCAGTCACATGACCCTTCCTAGAACGGCCTTTTACCACTGCCATGAATGGCTCGTTTTATTTACTGATAAAAGCTTAACACGTACTGACATCACAGTCACACACTATATTCTGGGGCACGTTACATTCTTCGTGAATGAACCAAAGGCCTTTTTCTCTCTGTAAAAGCTTTTTCTCCATACAAGCTATCCTGTAGGGTAAAACAAGAATGAACATATTCTACATAGGCAATTGGTAATGAATGAACAAAAGTATACTATTAGAATGCATTGAGAAACAGTTCATAGACAGACAAAATAGACATTATAGGCTAAACATTATTATTCAGTATATTGAATCCAAGGTAAACATCCAAAATACAATGAGAATACATCTGAGCTGCTCTGGGAGTGAATAGATTTATCGATGCAGTCTGCATTGTTTCACATGGACTAAGAGGGCCATGGGGTAGAGAATACTCAGGGGGAATACCCTTTAGCTACTTATCTTACAAGACCATCACACTAATTTCATCAAGTCTTGTCAGTCAGGGAAACATAAGCAAGGATGCAGCTGGAGTAAAGGCAACATGGGCTACAGCAAATAGAGCTTACAGGCAAAACATGCTGCTTGTTTTTAGGACACACAATGCACAGTAACTCCATAGTAATGGACCTAGGCGAACAAACCATGAGGCTCATTTACTGATGTAGTAAAGTATTTTCACTTTGCAGGGCAATATGTGTATACTTATGCAAGTAATTAGGTTTTCCAATTTTGCAGACTGAACATGCTTTGATAAACATCTGTATTATATCTGTATAACACTGTATCTTTGCAGAAGATGACTTTGTTTTATATATCCACCACTGGTCCTAAGCTCACCCTCTAATATACCTGCATTGTTCATAATTGCAAAGCATAAAAACAAAGGATGTGTTTTAGCCCAGTGCAAAGATTTAGTACTATTATAGCATAAAGGTCCTATCTTGTATGATGCATTATTAAAAAAATAAAATCTTCAATAAGGAAAATCAATAAAATGAATTCATTTTCAATTTTATCCTGGGGTGTATAATAAATTGCACTATACTGCATCTTGTCAGCCTATGTATTGATTGTACCTACACTATATATAACCAATGCTGTTTGAAATGCTTGTTACAGCTATATAAAGGCTGTCAAACATCTGCTATGTGATAATGACCAAAGCTGAAACTCATACAACATAAATCACTGCTCAAAAAGGTGACTTTATTACTTTTTGAGATAGAAACTTTAAAAACAAACTTTCTATTGAATTAAGTATAAAAGTGATGACTTTTTATAGCCTGCTGTTCTCAAGAAACAACTGGGTCCAAAATCTGATGCAGAACTATCCGTTTGCAACTGAAGAAAAAACATTTTGTATTTTACTTCGTTTTTTTACTTTGTAAAATTAATCTTTAACATATCTCTTTTATTATCCATCATTTTTTTTTTTTTTTTTACTAAAGATCATTGTGCATGTGTAGCTCAGTGTCAAATGTCGGGATATGCTGGCATGTGCACAGAAATTACATCATCCCGGCCCGGCCAATTAAGATAGCTGAAATTAGACCCCTGGAAGATTTAG
This sequence comes from Pyxicephalus adspersus, assembly GCF_032062135.1. NCBI lineage: Eukaryota > Metazoa > Chordata > Amphibia > Anura > Pyxicephalidae > Pyxicephalus > Pyxicephalus adspersus. Next base: position 39,813,359 of record NC_092861.1, on the reverse strand, counting down.
TTTAGTTCCACTTTAACAACCTAGCCTGTTACATAGTAGCAGATTCATTGTTAATGTTGTGCTTGACTGACCGATCCAATTTATTTTCGGATTATTGACTGTTCAAGACACAACATATGTACTTTCACACAAGATTTACCAACATAACCAATCACTTCACAATTGATGGAGGAGAGGAAAATTGGTTGGTAGTAACTTTACTTTGGATTCGCCACAGATCTGATCATTTTATTGGATCAGAAATTGATAGGCAATACAAATCTCTCCATGTGTACCAGCATCGTCATGAGCAAGGTGCAACTAAATATGAGCAGGGAGCACTCAATGCCCTTTACAGTAAAATAAACTGCTCTGTCAGTTATAGTAAATAATGAAGACCGCTCCGCTTGGCTGCTGGTTTCAGAAGCATTCTAATATTCAATTATTAACCTGTTTAAATTAAGTAGGGTGGAGCAGAGAGGAGCTTAATTAAGGTGGTCAATGAGTACATGAGAGGTACCATTTACCTGGTAGTGCGCCCATAGACCAGTTTCATGGCTTCCGTCACAGAACTAGTTCTCAGCACTGTGGGGGTATATTAAACCATACCTAAAATATTCCAGAGCAACAGAGGAGCAACACAATACCATTTTTCCTAGATTCAATAACATTTGATCATCAGCTTTTTATACAACAGTTCTGCATTAAAGTTTATAAGCCTGGAGCTTTTCATTTTCTTATCTTCATAGGAACGATACTATAAAGGCGACTGTGAAAACATTGTATAACTTGTAGGGCAAATAAGTCTTTTGTTTTGTCTGGATTACAGAACTTCCTAAGAAACCATTTCTCAAAATTAAACTGAACCTGTGATAAAAAAATGAATATAAAATTACTAGTATGGATATGACAACAAACACTTCAGGTTCCTAATCTGTCATGGAAATGTATATTGTGGCTTGATGACCACAGACACTGGATTGGCAATGCTGGGCCTGATGATAGGTCAAATGAGGTAAATGACATTGTGGCATGGGTAGAGGCCATACAGATAAATGCCTACAAAGTGAATGTGGATATGAAGTAGAAATAATGAGCACAAGGACTTGTGTTCACCTCAGGTTGTTATAATAGCTTCCCAGAAAGCACTGAATGCTTTTTTTGTGGAATTATGGATTAATTAAAAATTAAGTTGTTTCTTCTTTTAAATGCAGACTATTGGGTTCCTTTAGATCTGTCAAGAAAAATTATGAACTGAGCATTAAAACATGAAAAGATATTATTTCAAAGTATCTACAATTTACTAAATGCTTGCTACAAAAATGTCTATAGCAGAAGATCAATACAGATAGTGATTGGCATTCTGGATTTAAATTACTGTGAATGATTCAAATTTGGAACATTATCCACCAAATCCACCCATCCATCCATGTGATAGGAACATAATATATACAGTACACAAACATAGACAATACATGTTCTAGGCTAGGTCAGGTTCCCCATCTGCTGTCTTTCAATTGTCAAAAGTCAAAATTTCAATAGGCAGTGGAGATTCCAGCATTGAGCTGTTATATGAGACCAGAGATGGGTACCAGTACAGGTAGAACCTAATTTTTATTAACCTATAAGACATAGCCTTGTGTACCTGGTTGTAGAATCAATGCAATTCCACAGGCTATGTGGGTTGATTTAAAGACTAACATAGTTACTTCAGCACTATGGTTAGCTTAGAGATATTTAAGGTCAGGTACATTTTAAAATAACAAAAATATGTGCAGTTCTTCTTTAATAATGAAGCTCCTAAACACATATTTTTAAATATTTAATTCATGCAATACTAAAAACATCATAAGTAAAATATTTGTCTTACAGGCACAATTATTTCCATTCACATAAAAAAGCTCTGTCCAAAATAAGCTAATGTCACTGCCAAGCCTTGTGTCCCAGGGGTGAACATTAAGAGGCCTTTGCTTTATGTTGTGGTATGCTAAATGCAAATCCTCAGAACCTAATTAACCATATAACTTTTTTTTACCACTCCCTGTACTGTACTGTACCACTCCCTGTACCAGAATGCCACTCAACAATATAAAGACAACAGTTTACTTGTGATAGAATTTATGAGGGAAGGAAGAGAGTTGATGGACTTGTTAGAAAGCATCATGTATGTTGTTATAAATCTCATACCCAAACATCTCTACAGTAACCCCTGTCTAATCTTGAACAGGACCAGTTCTCTGCAGAAGTCACAAAACATATATTTATGCTGTATAGTCTAAGTTTAAAAACAGCAAATGTATATGCCCAGAGAAAAATGGCATTGACAGCTTAATGTAACAATTAGGAATGACTCTGGCTCCAAAAGCATTACCTTGAAAGATCACAATGTTTTGTCTGCAGTGAATTGTTTGATTTAAGATATTATATTTGGATATGGCCAGAAGCTGTTTGATAAAAATGGTTGCATAAAAATCGGGAATGTCAACACTGTGCTATTTCTTTATATAGCTGCATCAGGCAATTACGAGAAGTAAAATGGATTCCTGCCAGAATATCAAATATCATTTATTTGAATAAATCCAAAATGAAGCACTGACTACTGCTGCAATATTGCTAAAAGTTTGAAGGAAGATAAAATCCAAAAATTGTCACGACTTTCTTCTCAGGGTTTTTTTTCTTTCTTTTCTACTTATGACTACCATTATTCCCCGATACAAAAAGAAAAATACCTCTTAGTGAACACAATCATTTCCTTTAGACCTGAAAATAAACCACTCATCTATTGGATCTATAAACCACCACTAAGGTATTGTTGGATTGGAACAAACACTGCTTTTCAGCATTAAAAAGCAAAGGTATACTGTTACTTATTATTAAATTGGAAGTACATATTAAAATATGATTTTACAATCTTCTTTACTGCAAAGGCCTACCTCACTGGATGGAATAATTATGTAGGCATGGCAAGTTTAGGTAAACCTAGAAGACATTGTACAAATATGGTACAAATAGGTTGTAACCTGTATTGCCAGGGTGACACTTAAGCTCACCTGAACATTTACCAAGTTCTTAAGAATCATGGATTTACCTCCTAACACTTTAACAACCCAAACATTAAATCGAACCTTAAAATTAAACCCTTAAATAGACCATGTACCTAAACTATTCAAATCAACAATCTTCATTAAGAATATGTGTACATTTAACATATTTATTACTTTCATGTGAAAAAGGATCCCTTGTGTAGAAATTCAAAAGACCTAGGAATGCTGCCATCTCGGATGCCTTGGCAGCAGCCCTAGAAGACTTAGAGGTAAAGTAAGGGGTAGAGGAGCTTCAATAGAACAGTCAGGAAGAGGTTATGATGTGAAAGGAGGGAATAGGATGTGCTAGTAAATTGTCACTTTCGAAAGAAGTCAAATATTCAAGGAAGGTCAAAGGGACTTAAATGAATAAGAAAAAGTGTTTTTTACTAACTTAATTTTTCTTTGCTTTTGCCTGTATTTTTTAAGTGGGTGTTGAGACTTTTTAATCTGACCCTTATTCCTAACTTATAAATAAACTCCTAAAATATTTACAACAAATGCGTTTAGCTGATACTTGCAATGTAATAGGTTCACCCATTTAATTTAGAAGAATGTGGGCACTTTACTATTTCATTCTTTATAGCAATATATTACAGTCCAACCAACAGTTGATTAGTATAGGGAACAGGGTACGGTTAAGTTTTACAAGGGTTTGAATGTATGATTCAGTCTAAATTTCATATAACCCCATAAAGCCAAGTTTAGTAGTTTACTTATACTACTTCCCAGCAGAACCACAGAAGCACATCAACCATATCTAATGAGTAAAATTCCTCCCATTTACGGCAGTGCGGGCAGGGCTGCAATTAAACTAAAAGGAAGGCAGGGCTAGATCAAAGAACAGACCAACTTAACAGAAAAAAAGAAAAAAATAGTAAGGAAGAGTTTTTCAAGGTAAGTGTTGAATTGTGTTGATGAGAAATTATCATAATACACAACAATATTTGTAACAATCTTTTAAATGGCTGGAACATATATCATAGCCATATCTGTCCAAACAGGGCACTAGACAATGAACCTCTATTTAGAACATATAACAAAATGTAACTCGTATCGCATAAGTATTGTCGATAAACCGACGCATTTCTCCCAGCCTTGGGCTTCTTCAGGGGTGATCGTACGTTTAGAGTAGTACGCAATTACTTGGCAGTACCTAGGTTCATAGTAAATATATAATGTATCAATACACCAGGCAAAAGGTACATTTATACACGTAATTTAGTCAAAACAGTATAAAAGTACTAATTACTTTGTTTGAGAGCTACTATACATCTCTTGTGTTTAACCAAAACATTACAATGCAAAACATTACATTGGTGATAAATGTGGGATCAAGAAGAATAATCTTTAATTGGTAAAATAAAATATTTTGATGATAAATATATGTATACATGTGGAGAGATAAGTATAAATAATATTATTTTGATATAAGTAGAAAACAGCAAACACATCCTGTTTATAATTTTATAAAATTGTAACTTACATGTCCCCTGGATCAATACCATATGTATTATTAGAGGCTTGTTGGGGGAGCAATAACCCATATAATTTGTACAGGAATGCTTCCACTATAGTGGGAAAAAAGAGGATTTAAAGTTTGGATACTTTAAATCCTCCTTTTCCCACCACAAGTTACCAAACAATAAATAAGGAATGTCAGTCTGTACAACCAGGGTATCTACTACCATCAAGCTGACTGTACCATCAGGCTATAACAAATATCAAATGAGTTTTAGGAAATCCATTGCAGGTTTTCTGGATCACCCAGCTTCACTGATAAAAGTGTATCCTCTCCAGTCCTGGAGAGCTTTAATAAATCAGGCCCAATGTCTCTTGCATTCAGTTGAATTCTCAGAACTGGGATTTACATTGCACAGTACATATATTGTGTATCCAAAACAGAAAACATCACAAGTTGGGGAAATTGGTGTTAGGCAAAAGAGACTTTGCATGTTTTATCTCTCTAATTCCTTGCAAATTTAAAAGTCTACTTCTAGTTTAAGTATGTAGAATTTGCTTAATCCTAATTTATGTTTCTTGAAAATAAAAAAAATAATGAAAAAATAGCTGGTAAGATCAATACACCTTTGTATTTGTGTTGGAAGATATGGGTGCCCCATCTAAAACAATGCAAAAAATGGGTTTTAATAACCAAGGACATAACATTTGTTTCATTCTTCTTTTTAATTGCGTCTTAAAAAATTCTCAGCAAAAAAAGGAAATCAGCTAGATCAAAGCTAATAAATATATCAGTAATTAGAGTAAGCAGAATTTAATTAAAATAAAATGTTCTAAATGATCTGCCCCTTTTTCCACAAGACTGTTAAAGACCTCTTTATATCTTGCTGAGAAATGTAATGGTCTAAATGCACTTATTCATCTCAACTCAGTGTTAATTTCTCTCATTTAATAACATCAGGAAGTATTTATAAGACAATGGCAACCTTAATGAAGCCAATTTAAAATGGTAAAAAACATGCTGTGAATAATTTTGCTCAGCAACTGTAAAGCATACACTTGAATATCTATCTATCTATCTGTCTATCTATCTATCTATCTATCTATCTATCTATCTATCTATCTATCTATCTATCTATCTAACTATCTATCCAATCATGGCCAAAAATATTGGCACCCTTGTATTTATGTCAGAAAATGCACTATTTCTCCCAGAAAATTGTTGAAATTACAAATGCTTTGGTATTTATTTGGTTTATTTATTTTGTTGGCACTGGAAGGACACAAAAAAGAAAAATACGTCTCAGATATTCCACACAAAACATCTAAAATGTCCTGGACAAAATTATTGGCACCCTCAACTTAATACTTGGTAGCACAATCTTTGAAAGAAATAACTGATGTAATTGCTTTCTTTAACAACCAATGAGTCTTTTACATCTGTCTTTGAGAGAAGGGTTCCTTCTCCCAACTGCTTTTTAGATGTCTCCAGAGCTTCTCTGTGGTATTTAGATCTGAGCTCATTGCTGGCCACTTCTAAACTCTCTAGCTCTTTGTCTTAAACCGTTTTTGGGTTCTTTTTGAAGTTTGCTTTGGGTCTTTGTTCTCCTGTAAGACTCATGATCCACGGCTAAGACCCAGCTTCTTGACTCTGGGTCCTACTATGCACCTCGGAATTCTTTGGTAGTCTTCAGATTTTATAATAACATGCAAACAGCCAAAACTACCAGTGCCTGAAGCAACAAAGCAACCCCAAAACATCAGCCAACCTCAAGGCTTCAAGTCTGTTTTTTGTGTTCTTCCAGTGCCAACACAAATAAAACTAAAAATGCAAGGGTGACAATATTTTGGCCATGATTGTATATATATATTACTTCATTTTCCAGATCCACAATTCAAAATTGTAAGGGGTAAAATAAAATGCAATTAAACTTTCAAAATGCACATAAAATAATAGAAATTTGCCTCATGAAGCAACAAGGACACATTTTATAGAGCAAGTTACCTATATTTGGCTGGATTTGTAGCAAACAAAAACAAAGGGTTATGGGCTTCCTTGTGTAACAACTGACAGATATGATCATTAATTGGTATATTAGTGAACCTTTCATTTAAGACAACATGCTAGTTCTTAATAATATGATGGAACTTTGGGACGAAGCACCGAATGTAGAGAAAGATACATCATTACCATTACCAGGGTGTATTTAAAATTTTCATCCCAAATATAAAATAAATCCCAAATGTTTCCACCACTTCATACTAATAAAAATGTAGAAATGTTCACTATGTGTGTAATAACAGAAATTGAACAATTACTGTTGATTAATCAAAAAAAAATTCAATCTCAGTTATAAACAGCAGCAGGCCCTTAATATCCTTCAAAACAAATAATCTCTGATTAGCAAACCATCTGAAAAGGGAGGGAATGTGGTAATCATGGATCAATTGCACTACAAAAATATGTGTTTAAAAATAATAAATAATAAATCATGGTACAAAACCACTGAAGCTCATGATATGGCAGATTTTCAATTTCTATCAATTATCTCAAATGCATTACAAATGTCTCTCATCGATAAAAATACAGCTGATTTTCTTTATCCTCTTCATCAGATCATACCTACTTTTTA
>NC_092861.1:39784751-39802119 GCF_032062135.1 Pyxicephalus adspersus | reverse complement strand
CGCTTGTTTCCAACGATAATTATTGCAAGTGTGTACGCAGCCTAACTGTATAAGTGCACTGTTATCATCTCCCATTCTGCTAAATGTTTATATTTGAGAACTCTATATTCTGCCACAACATACGTTAAACCATTATCTTTTACCAACAACTGAAAATATTACAAGCATTTATAGAGAAAAAATCTAGATCACCCTGTATCTACGTAAAAGGATTTAATGGTATGCACTAGAAAGTGCTTGTACATGTAAAAACCCAGCGTACTTTATTGTTAAAAAGAAAGAATGTGCTGATGTGTTATATGTTAGGTCCTCCATACATTGTGTCTTCTGTTGGCTCAGAATGACTTTGTTATATAGTCTTCAATGCATGGAGGATACACACATAATCACATTTTCTCTACACTTTTCGTAGCTATGCTTGTTCTTCAAGAGATTCTAGCATACAGAAAAAAAGATGCATCTGGTAAGATGTAAATTAAGAAAGAAGAACAGCTTTCAATAAACATGGATAGCAAAGAAGGTACCTTAAAGTACTGAATATTAGCTTGGTATGGTAGATTCAATCAGTAGATATAATATTGATATAACATGCAGTATCTGCCTGATAGTGGAGGTATCACTGCTGCTGGTGCTGTGTTGGATCTCACAATTACATTCAATTGTTTAAATGATAAATCTAGGTTTATAATAATCAAACCTCTTGATGAATTTTTTTATATTTGTCTGTATTTTTAACAATGGAGTTAACAAAATAGTCATTTAATATAAATTATAAACTAGTTGTCAGACTACATACGAATGGCAGGAAAAGAATATAATTTCGAATCATCAAGCAGATTCCTATTTTGTAAAGAATCAGGTAACAGTAAATCCTACATGCAGCTGCACCAGCTACTCCTAATAAATGCAGAGCATTAGTCTTGGTATCTAATAACCATGTCTCATCGTGTCAGTACTTAAATACATAATACCCTGTCTGTTCACAGTATAATAAGCTTTTTATCATCTGAGTTACATATACTAGATGAATAAACAGTACAGGAATGTTATCTTCCCGCTGGATTATTGGGATAAATCTTGGATTTCACACTGATAAATAATCTGTAAATTGAAATGTTCAAAAAAGTATTCCTAAGCACTTACAAAAGTTCAACACACCAAGATGTATTTAACAGTCAATGTATTAGGCCTGCATGTCGATAGTATTTTTCAGAGAATTTTATCTATTTACATATTGTACTGTCTGTTATAAAAAAAAAGAGCAAAGACAGAATAAAACAGAAGAGACTGATGATAGTTTGGGATAGTAAAAATATAGGAGAGGAGACAGCTGGACACTCTAAATAGAAACTCCTGGACAACACCTAGACAACCATGACCTGCATTCATGGGCTTTCCAAAATGTCTCCAAAGGTTACCCTGGCTGCCCAGGTAATTCTAAAGGTATCAGCCAAAGCCAAACAGCTCCCACTTAATAATAATATTAATTCAGATGCACAATCTGAAAACAAGGGAGGAATAGAGCTCTTTTAGTTTCCTAAGACTAAGTCAAGAATAATGATAGGACTTACATATTTCATTGCAGAGTTTAATGGGCTCAAGTATCAAGCCAGTACAATTCAAATGAAATCTGCATAAAAGTCACATTTTCTGCATCCCATCGAGTCCTGATCAGGGAACTATAGGTTACAAAAATGTAATTCATAGAAACTGTAAGAAAAAGAAAATTATTAACATAATAACTAACCAGAGTTTTGCTTCATTTTCCTAAAGCACAAAAAATGAAATTTGATTAAGCGCCATTGGACAAGAACTACACTTTGATGAAGAAGTGTTTTTTATCTCCAGCTTTCATCAGCTCTAAAATGTTAGACACATAAACAAATACAGGGACTCTAGGATGAGTGAGAATATTAACTAATGCATAATTGAGACAACATTTATGTGAAATACTATACAAACTAACGTCAGCATTCAAAACCATTTATTAAAGATGTACTGTATCACTGCGCTTGATCTTGGCTCATTTATGGCCAACTAAATGAAAAATCATTAGGGTATGTAAACCAAAAAAGCATGCCATTCTTTTTTCAAGATTTACTTACTGAAGCTTCATTGGCCTACCAAACACTATTGAGATTTGTGACACTAAGCGACACTATCAAACACGATTAGAAGGAACTTCCAAGTTCTTCTGATCTTAAAATTGTAACTTTGACCTAAAGACACACCTTTAGCTGTGAATTATGCAGTAGTTAGAAGTTATGATGTGAGTTGTCTCTCTTAATAAAATCTTTTCTGAGCTGCCATGTTCTGACATTGCATGTCTTGTTACATTTCCCAATGTAGAGGACGACCGTGTGAAATGTCAGCCCGATGCACACAAACATGCACTAAGCTCTCAATGGGCTTGTCACTTCATGTAATTAGAAATGCAGAAGGTAAAAAAAGCTTTCAGGTGGGTTATTATGATGGAGAAAGATGGTTTTGAGAAAATCAAATATAAATGAATATCAATTCATCAAATATTTTAATGATTAACATTATGTTTTTCTTATTTTTGTATTTTTATTTATTTACAACTATATATTTTTTGATTTATGTAGTGTTTTACAGAAAGAGGAGACTGATTATAACAGGGATAACGGTGAGATACTCTAATAGGATCAGAGTAGCCAAGCACAAATACACATCAAACAATTTGTAAGAGTAATTCACGCTATGAGCATACAGAAGTCAGACAGATCTGAATCTCAGGCATGAACAGAAAAATAACGTGGTAATCAGATGCAGGATAAATATCCATAAGTCTTTTATACTTTGCAATACAATTACCCCGGTCAAGTAAAGATCTGAGTTGCAGTGCAAAATAAAGACACAATTCTATGGGGCTGTTTAAATATTTACCATTTTGCATTTTCCAGACAGTTTCCATACTTCTTAAAGTCTTAATAATTTGCAATTGATAAAGGCTTACAGTATGCACCTTCTCCTGAAGTTTCCCGTGACTACAGGTATTTGAAGCAACTTTACCACCAGGAGATGTAATCTGTCTTGGTACCAGCCCATCATGATAAAGCCAAAATGCACAGTGCAATCTGGACAGACCCTGCTGATGGTGTGGGTACATTTAGGAGATACTGTGGTCTTGGTAGGAGTTGGCTATTTTGGGGGAGAAGGGTGCTACGTGGTTTCATCTGCGCATGGAGAGATCAGGGTTTGCTGAATTAAAGCTGGTGCATTATTTGTTAAATATTATAAATCTATAGAGTGTTCTCTGAAACACTCCCAACTAAACAGTATGTTAACTCCTATTACTGTACAGAGCACCAACATTATATAGCTAAAAAAGATGAGGTTTTCACACAGATAAAATGAAGAGTAGCGATGGCAAACAATACATTCATTTAAATACGCAGCAGGCATTTAGTTGGAGAAAAGTATTTATGCTGCCTAAGCTCAAGCTTCAGCAGGAGAGAGAATGGGAGCAGAACGTTGTATCCTGAAATACAGCATTGTCTACAGGGTGACACAGGTCGTGTTGGAGTGTATGCCACACAAAACACAATGCCTTCATGCTCATTTTCCCTCAGCTCAATTAATTCAAAGCTGGGAAAATACACAACAATGGCTGAAAAGAAATTTTAGAAATATCTGCATGTGAAATATATAATGTATTAACATCTATTGATGTCTACCCAAGGAATATCCAAAGAGTGAATAAATGAGGCAGGCAAGTATTAGAAAAGTTTCTTGTTTTAAGCCTTTGGTTGCTAGTCAGGTGTCACGTCCTTCACATCACAAGGTGACAGCTGTTGAATAACAAGCACATTGTACAAGGAATACAGAACCTAAAGTCATTAACAAATGTGTCCACTGACTTTGGGAAAGAAAACTTGTTAGAGATGGGAAAACATTGATGAGGCAGAAACAATAGACTGAAAATTGCAAATGAAATAAGTTACTTTGACTGAGATGGGGAAAACTTATTAAATTCTTGTACCACCGCTCTTTGAGTCTCTAGGGTGAACCTATTTTCAGAGAACGTGCTCTAATTATATGTTCCAGAAGCTTAGAGATGTCCTCCCAACAGACTATGTGGACTTATTACTTTGATGGACATAGTAATACCATGTTTACTGGCATTTATTACAAAGTATCAGTTTATGACTATAATTAATTTTAAATGATTGCTGTGGCAAGCTTGGGAAACGTCAGTTAAGAAGATTTAAGGAGTTGAAATGGATTTCATTAAAATTAACGTTTATCTGGATTAGATTACACAGGAAGTGGGGGATGTATTGAGAGAAGGGAAGGTGAACAGTCAATCAGCTTGCTGGAGGGGGACACAGTTGGCCATGTGGAGGACCCAAAGAATAGTTACTTTGAAAATGTTTTCAGCAAGAGGAAGAACTCTACTGAAACCATTAACCTCAAATAAATCATGTGTAAACCACTGGAATGCTAAAGTACTTTTACTGAATGTTTACATGAACTATTTTAAGTAAGTGAATAGTTATTGTCTATTGCACATTGTGAGGAGCTTTGAGAAAAACCTGATTTAGGCCAAAAAATGCTTGTGTAGCCCTTTCCAATCTGTTAAAATACTGCCAGGTGGCCTAAAGCTCAACATGCAGTCCTTTGGTACCTATGTGTGTGGGTCTCAGGCCCAAGTCCTTAAGTTAGTTTCCCTGCTTAGGTGCCTACTGATTGCTGAAAACTGAGGGATAAGAAATGGAATTACAAAGGTGCCCAGACTGTGAACCTGTCACACTGAAAAAGTGTGGGAAACTATCCCTACTCTTGAGTCCTAAAGCAATGCAGAGTTAAATAAAGTTCATTCTGAATCATCATACAAATAAGAGAACAGCTGTATCATACTACAACATCTGTGCTGCCAGAACTGCTGAATCATAGCACAGTATCCGCACTGCCAAAATCAAAATTCAGAGAAGAAAATAAAAATACCACAGGCTTCTGCTGTTTACATTTTTTTGTTTATTCTTTGCCACTTTTTTCCTTGGCCTTTTCACTTGTTTAATACCATTTTGCTTTATATTAAATCTTCCTTTAGGGTAATATCAAATTTGATTATGGTAATTTTAACAACTACATGGATCACAGATGTGGGATTAACTATATAAATGTTTATAATAAATAACTCTAAAAGTCTTTACAATGTATCAATTTTCTGCTGCAGGATGCTTGTTATTGTGTTGCATTTTTATAAGTCTCCCAAGTTGCATATTTATAATATTTATCTAAATATTTTCATTAAACATACTAGATATTCTTTTTAGTTATTCTTTAATTAGTTTTATTGTTTTATTTTTTATGTAATCACAGTAAATTGCATACACCTGCTCAGATGTGTCTCAGGAGAAGAGACAAATGTTACCTGGTGCTATGCAGGGTATCATACAGCTAGTAGGAGATGGTCGGCATTAGTTTGAGTCTAATGCAGCATGCGTGATTTTCCATTGTTTCAGGGTGGAATGTAATCAGGAGTAAACAAACTTAAATCTTATCCTTGGCGAAAATGATCTGACAACCATATAAAGAGCTGTAGTGTATATTAGCTCAAGGTCTATTTCACAAGTACAGAGGGAATATGGTGTAAGTGGGAGATCTTAGAAATGTAAAGGCTTCTAAGAGTGTTCCCTGAATTGGGCCTTATCTAAAGAAGCGTTGCTCTATAGGATAAAAAGACATGAATAAGTGGAAGGATGAAGGAGACTTTGAAGAAAGCTTGTAGAAGCCAAATGTAACTAGCAAAGACTAGGCTAAACAATTACTTGAAATCAGATGTATGGGATGATTTCTATATTGTTGTCTATACCGGGTGCAAATCTGAGGTGCCCTAAAATTGAGATTAAAGAGGATAGGGAAAGAGAAATATTAGAGTGGAGAGCATATGATTTCTGTCTTGTGGTCCTATTGTTTTATCCTTAAGTAGATCCAGAAAAAAATTGTGTAATATCCAAAGGATGCCTTTGACACTGACAATCTGTGTGTCCCTTTCATGGGGTCAGGTACCACACTTGGGGCATCTGTGGGGGGGACATTTGCCTACCCTTTATTCACCCTGAATGCCACAATTATCCTCCAAGACAACACATTAAAGAAGAACACAGAGTTCACTAAATAAGAAGTGTAGGTATTTTAGAGATTTCCCAACAAATGGGAAAATCTCTGTTTTTGGCCAGTGTAAGAAGTAACTGATTTTGCCCATAGGAAATACCGTTATTATACTGATGCTTACCTGGCTATTGTATTGGATTTTATAGCCTACATGAATCTGCTAAAAAGCACATACACAAAAACAGTTACAGAAGGTAATACATTGTTGTGGTTAAGGACTGCTTGTTCACACATTTCTCTCACTAAAAGGAATTTAAATCATTTTTATACATTAAGGAAATGCTCAAAAATGCTCTTTTGTAAACTGGCTTATCAGAATGAATAGGGGTTAGAGTTAGCCTTAATGCATAGGGTCAAAACACACAGTCTTCATGTTGTCAGTCATGCAGAGTACACCACACTAGGCCAAGATTTTTTAGTTAATCCCTGGTTACAGGCAATAAGGTGCATTTAATGTAGCTTCAATTGGGTATTCAAATATCATCTGTCTCTCAGGCTAAAAGAGTAGTAAAATATCATAGGGAATTTGTGTTGTGGAATCACAAATCATCTCCCCTTTCTCCAGAATTAAATATTAACAGATGTAATTGTATATAAATCACAGTATTAATAAATTACGTAATGCTGCTTGATATTTTCTGTATTCTTTTTCCCTAATCAGATAAATAAATAAATAAAAAATATTTAATATGAATTGTGTGTTTAGTACTTTACAATAATTTAATTGTATACATTATATAAAATAACAGGTTTTAGTAATGGTATTATGACTCTATTTTACTTTCTCTTAGAATCTGCTAGCTATGTTGGTAGATAGGCTTAGAATTTAAACCAGTACCCTGAGATTGGAGGCACTAAAAAACACTGGAGAGCCATTGATGACAAAGTAGTTAGCTAGAAAATATAGGATAAAAGTTCATATCCTGCACTGCTGCTGTCATAACCACAGCACTGATCCCTAGCAGTGTACTGACAATGCTGACACCTCTCCTGCTATCTGTTCCCCTAAAAGAATACTTTATGTTAAGATGAAATACAGCATTGTCACAGCTGACACTTACAGGTGCTACAGAGAGAAATCTCCATCAAACCTTTGCTATAAGGCCCCATGATCTGTACAGGCCTAAACAGGCATGTTCCAACAATATATTTTAGAGGATGTATAAATGGTTGCTACTAGATTAAAAGCAGACATTATCTGCATTCATTCCATTTACAAACATGCTAATAAACCACACCAATTGTCATTTGTTATGTTAAAAAAAAGATACACCAAGTGTAACACTTCAAGATATATAATTCCCATGCAGTGTCTCTGAAATAAACGTCCCATTCATGACCATGTTGTCTCACACACCTTAGCCCTCCTGCTAATTCCCCTGAGTATGTAACCACCCTGTGTAAAATTCCAACATGCTCACTCAATTTATAACCTCAGCTATCCAGGTATTCTGTGACCTAACAGTGTAAACTACCATCACAGTCCCCCATTCCTACAAGTTAGGCCTCATGGTGGGGTGAAACATGGGAAAGGGCCTCTGAAGGATCTGGGTCCTGATGGATAGCAAGACTCTGCTTATATGTTATTTTGTACAACTGCTATTGCAATAAAGCGGTTTGGGCTATAGATTTTACCTTGGTGTGCAGCCATTTCTTCACAGTCTTAGGCAATTGCAGTTACACGGTCTGCCATAACACTACATCAGAAATGATTGTAAGGTGGGAAAACTTACAACAACTGTAACAGACTGATAACACTGAGGAACCCATTTTTTGTTGAGTTAGATCTTACACTTTTTTTTCTGAATAGTTTTTGGGTGGTGAATTCAGAACAGACCCCTGATTTTTGCTATCACATCCAGATTTTACGATACAACTTACCCCCCATTTTTGTCAAAAAACATACATATTTTACATGCAATGAAAAAATAATGAAATAATAAATTGAAAGTACTATTTATTTAAATTTCTTTTGTTCATAAGAGAGGGTAGTATAACAAAAACCGGCACTGGGATTTCATCTGAATGAGCCACTGGGCGTATAGCCAATGGTAGACTAGGATACTCTATGTTACATTTATTTTTCTTGTTATATCCTGAAGTTTATACTATACAAAAGTAACAGTCACTGAAATGATCTCCTGGCTTTTGCCAAACCATAGGTATACCAAATGGCATCTTATCATGTGTTCCCTTTGTCCACATCTGTAGACCCTCGACACACTGCACACCTTATGAGGGGCCCAAGACTTATCTTGATTCTTAACTTTGAAATATGCCAAATAGGCTTGCTCTACAAATGTGCTGATGTTCGCCCTTTGACTGGGATGGTGAAACTGCCACAGATACAACAAAATGAATCGGGGTTGTTTAGGCACTTAGGACAAGAAAAATCAGAGCCAGACATGATCTGAAAGAAAGGAAATACGTGTGTAAGTAGAAAAATACATTTTGCTTATTCACTACGTAGAGCAGCGGAAAACCTCTGACCACACTGTCTTGCGTGTAAATGAATAGCCTATACAAATCCACGCTACAGTAATGGCATTATTATAAGAGGTAGAGAAAGAACCTGACTTGATAGAAGAAAGCTAACTGTACTTTCAAAACCAGCATACCTATTTTAGTGTAAATAAGCCAAAAAATTGAAGTCAACAAAAAATGTGTTCAAAATTGTTACCCAGTGTAATTTAATTCCTCCAAGGTAGACCCTAAAATACTTTGACTTAGGCTTTGTTCAGACTAGCAATAAGGTTGTGGTCACTGCTTCCTCGTGCCAGTGATCTGCTGTACAAATAACTTCTACCTGTGGTAGCCCCACAGAGACTCAATGGGAGTGGCAGTAAGTGGTACAACTGCTCATTGCTGCTTGCTGTCAAATTTGCAGACCCTAGTTTGCCAAGAACCAGCAATGTGGTGCAAGTTACCAGGTAGTAAGGTGCCAGCGACCAGGAGCTGCGCAGGATTGCTTGATTGCAAGGCCGGTCTGAACCTCTTCTTAGAAACTAAGGGGCTACTCATAAAAACTATGATTTTATTTTATGAAGGGTTACACTTCTTTTCATGAAAGAAGAGTTACACTTTAAAAAATAAAGTTAGAGCAGAGTTTATTTTATTAACTGAATACTTAGAATCTGTTTCCTCTTGTTGTGGAAGTCACTTAAGTTTATTTAGAATATTCTGTTTTCAATAGCTAGATGACAAATGTGCTTTTATGGCACTTTTGTAGCATGCTGTTTTTCCAAATGACTTTTACACCCACAGTAATTCCTGTGAAAAACATTCAAACAATGCTACAGAAATTACAGCAGCAATTGTGATTTGATGCAATGTCACAAAAATGGTTTCATGAAATATTCCTTAAATATAACTGTCTCATTCTCAGTGTATTCATATGTTGGAGCTATTAAATGTTTTGTTTTAAGCAACTTGCTTTTCATATCCCACATATTTGAGAAATAAAGGGGAAAAGGAGGGATCAGTGATTACCTAAGCTGATTCATTAAAAAATGTTCATATTCACTTTTATGAATGATTATTGTAGAATTGAATGCAACAATTGTAAAATGTGTGAACTGTTCTACCTTCTATGTTATGACTTCAACCTTTGTAAAAATTACAATATCTGCTAGATATTCTGATGAAATTATACACTCCCTTAAAAATGGCTATGGTTATGTTTTGCAAAGGGTGAAATAATTGCTAGGGTGCTAATTACTTTTTTAATAAATTCAAAAATTATATTAGTCATTTAAAAAAGCCAACAGCAGCAATGTCAAAATACAGAAGTGATTAAGCTACGACTGTCAGCAGATGATTTAGTAAAGTAACTTCTACATTTAGTGACAGCTTGCAGAGTTGTAACTAGTCTGTAATGTATCCAGATGCAAAATACCAACCAATACACCAAGATCCAAGCACAATATGCTAAAACACCCAACTCCAACACTAGTATCCTTGTTAATGTCAATACCTTTATTATACTTTCCAAATTCAACATCCTGAACCTCACCCCAGTGCAGTATCCCCGCAGTCTGAAGAACAATTCTACCTTTAAGGAAACCTTGTTTTGGCGGATTTTCACCGGTGATGAATACTCACCAGTTTATACCATTGTGTAAGAAGTAAAAAAAAGTGTATACTTATTTAAAGGATTTATTTAGAGCTTGAATAATGCATGCATTTCAGCTACCAATTAAGAAAACAAAGGTAACTGTCTATGGCCCCCAAAGCGCTGCACTGCCATGCAATTAACAAAAATGCAGAAAGAACAATGTTTTTGTTTGATGCACAGCATTTGGCAGCCTATTTCAATGCATACATCAACTGGGTGTGTTTAGTCTTGCTATAGAGAAAACAAGCCCTTACACCTATGTGTTTTGACAGTAAATTGTCTATTTATTGTCAATAGAACAAACCTCCACTGGTAAATTTGTTTTTAACACAAAAAAGGCAACATATTTAATAAACTGTGAGTTATGGTGAGCTGAAGTGCAGGTGAGTTGTTTTACTGCAATGGGTGTAGTTGCACACTGTTCATACACATGTTGTACAGCTGATAACGCATGGTAATGCATGGTGCAACACACGTACAAACAAGCTCTTAAAAAACATCTAGAAATTTGAAACCTCTACATCTGCCTCATTCAATTGTAAAACTCTATTGGGTAACCTAAAAGCAGACAAAATGGGCCTCACAGCACAGGTCCTAGAAAGAGGACAGATATTATTTAAAGTCTCCAAGGCTTTCTGGTGCCTTGCGAAAAGTCAGACCTTTCTTCATCTAAGATCTTTATTCCAGTTAACTCATTAAGAGGGTCCAATAAACAATACAATGACATTACAAGATTTCATTATCAGAACATCTTCTAGCTTATAAAAAACAGGCCAATGATTCTGTCATTGCCGTCATGGTAAGGAAGGTTATCTTGGATCTTGGTCTGACCCCTTTTACAAGATATTGATTAGGATCCTTGCTTCCCATATAGCTATACCACTGCCCCCCTTTAAAAATCTGTTATGAATCCTGTCATCTAGATTTATTATTTGTGTTATCTGCTTTCCTTACCAGTTTTTAATGTTACAGGACTACAGCTAGCTTGTAACCCTCATCATACAGAGCATGACAAGCTATTTTTAAAAAGCATAACAAACTGTCCTTAGAATATTCTGCTTTGTCATATGGGGATACTATTTTCATATTAATAATCAAACCATGGACATTGTGAGGGTGCTATTTTTATGAAATATGAAAATAGATGACAAATTGTTTCCAGCCCTGTCAGGATGTATCTCTCTGTGCAGGGGATGACGATGAGTCTGTCCTATTTACAGAACCGATAAAACTACCGCACAAAGTCAAAAGGTGATTCTGCAGTTTGACTTCTATGAGACATGACAAAAAGAAGCAAGATAAAATATAAACCCCATATCTATACCCTTTGCTTATCCTTAGTGACAAAACAGATGGCCATGTGGTTATATTAATTGTGGCAGCTAATATTTTCAAAGATTAACCTATGCTGGGATGTCCTACGTCAATGGCTCTGGTACAACGCATATTGGAACTTGCAATAAAATTCTTATAGTGAGCACAGCAGAGCAACAAAGTGTTTTCTGAGCTAAGCTTTAAATTGCTCTTTATGTGAACACACAGTATACTTACATAAAAAAACAAAAACCCTGAAAGGTAAAATAAGTATATAATTCAACTTCTCACTTCAAGACGCCATGAGCTATGTAGATTAGGTTTTATATCCAGGACAATGGGTTCATTGCTAAAGTTTCCCTCATATATGAGTTAAAGCACTATGCAATATGTAAGTTATTATAGCTATACCTACCTTGCATAATCCTGAGGATACTACGTGGATAGGTACTCATGAGATAGGAGAGCCTATATTGATTTATGGGGCTTGTAGGCTAAGTAGGATGGGAATTTTCTTCATGTCTTAGGTAAGTCCCTCTAATATAATTACCTTTACCATGTATATTACACACATTTACCCATTAGGGTAACCAACATTTTATATTTCTCTATGTATGGCATTCGGGGACTGCCTCTCAGTTCACATACACATGTGCCTTTACCTGGGATCTCATTGTGTGGTGTCAATCTGTGCTCCAGTGAACCACTGAAAATTCAAAAGTTGTGTTTTGTGGTATAGGATAATAGTTGTTTTTATAATATGATTTTTGCATTTACCTTTGGATATATATGAATATTGACCATTTCAGATTGGTTTGTGCTTCTTTCTCTTAATGAAGACGATGCAAAACATGATTGCAGATTTACAGTGGATGATATTTATCCTAATTTCTCCCTGAAGGTAGCACTATTTAACAAATCAATGGTGCAATGTTATACAATTTTAACCAGTCTGTAATAAAATACATGCCATGTTTTATGCATGATAACATTTTTGAGTACCAAAAATGTCCTTAAGAAAAATCTACTTTATCCCCTGGTGCCCAGGGAGATAGGGTTCTCTAACACAATGGACCTGATTGATTAAAGCTCTCCAAGACTGTAGAAGATAGACCATCATGGAAGAACCTAGATGACAAGGTAAACATGGAATTAGGTCAGTCCAGGACTGAAAATATTTCTCAGTTATTAGCAAATGATTTTTAAGTGATCTATTCCAGGTTTGTTGTATCACACAGGTTCTCCCATGATAGTCTATCTTCTCAAGTATTGAAAAGCTTTATTAAATCAGGCCCAATGTATAATCACATGTTGATAAAAAGCCTAAAGCAGGTAAATAAATGAATCCTTCTTTATTTATTTACCCTAGCAAAACTGTTAACAGAAAGCGTATGTTATTACTTGAACATGAATCTAAATGGAATAAGTGTAGTCATGTAATTCTAACCCCAAAAAGCATGTGCTTTGAAAAATAAGTGCTCTAAAATTGATGATTAGTAAACACATTTGTAGACTCCAAAAATTAATTTCTGCATCAATGTTTTGCTTTCTTATATGGAAATGGAGGTAATTTTCAATACCATTACAAACAGCTATCCCTAAACTTTAACTAATGAATGAATCACAATAAAACAAAATACACATAATAGCAACACAAACAATACAACAAACAATAATACAATTCCATTACTAAAATTATTATTTTTAAGCCAAACAGCAATTTATCTGCAAAAAAATTACATCATTCTGTCCCCTACCTTTTATTCAATGCTAGTCTGAATAAGTATATTTACAAGCCTAGAATATCCAGCATTGACACTGTGGGTCTTGTCTTAAATGTACGTCTTGGCCAAAATCTGGCCGTGTTTTCTTCGTGCACACAGCTGGCCCCTTGGTAATGCGGTGCTAATGTGGTGCTGTGCAATCCTGTGAACTGATTATGAGCCTGTTATCGCAAGATTTCACAGAACTGCAAACTGCAGCCTCCTGGGAAACTAGCAGGTACAATATGTTTTTTTGTGAACAGAAAGCAAAGTATTAGGAGGCTAATTTCAGACAGTCACTTTTTAAATGAAGGTCTGTTTGGAGCTATACAGGTGTGTTAAGGTATGGGCAGGTGATACCGCGTGGCCCCTTGCCAGCCCATAGGATGCTCACACTATATATTCTTATGTATTCTTTAATGCATGTATTGGGCACGGAGGGGATGGTGTGTTTGTTTGGGCTGTGTATGAGCATTATGTGACATTAAAAATAAAAGGCAAACACATATGCAATGCTCTAGGGTATGTGCACTTATGAGTATGCTAACAGTGCAGAAATGTGGTACAACAGTAGAACTGTGCGGTGGTCCTTAGGGGTTCAGAGTGTATAGACCTTTTTAATAAGTTGCCGTGTGATCTCTTCCTTGGTTTTATGTACATGATTTCAGGAGCATTGGTATTTTCTTTTTTTCATGATGAGAAAGAGATACAGAAGTTTAACAATAATCTTGTTTGGCAGTGCAGACTTTGCCCTGCTGACCTGCTTTGCTTAACTGATATGTGGATTTAACTGACAGGTCCACTTTAAACAAATATTTAAGACAATTTTAAGTTTACAGAGATCTCGTTGTCTGCAGAAAGAAATCATAGGTCATCAGAATGTGGATGAAGACTGCAAATCGCCTCTTACTACAATCATATTACAGTGAAGGATAAGGAGCCCCTTTGCAAGCTTGAGCTAAGCAGCTATAATTGAAATCTCTGAGGTCATGCTACTTTAGATGGCTTCGAGCCACAAACTTTGGAAAGAATTAACCAAAATGAGAGTTGCTCCTAATAAAGGGATAGAGAAGATTACTTTTCTAAGATGAAGGGACAGATAGCAAGACTTTTGCTTCAGGAAACAGGAATGTCTTAAAAGGAAATCACACCAACTGTTTCCTAAATTTAATACCAAGCTTTACATTTTTCTTTGTTCTTTTTTATCTTACATGAAAGTCTTTAGAGCTGGCATGTGGAATGAACAAACGTGCATTGAAACACAGAGTCAAGGAACCTGCGGCATGTCGAGCTCTGTGGAATACATGCTATGCCCTGCTGCAAATTATTTGAGGATTGCAACAACTGAACTATGTGTGCTCTAAGATAGTTTTTTGAAGTACATCACCCACCAGCTATTGTTACAGTAACAAGTGTGAAAGATTGATATCCTAGTTATGCTGTACACTGAAGATAGTACATTTTATAGCTACATTAGATCTGTTAGTGACCTAAAAGCTTTTGGGCATGTACACTGGTACGTGATATATTGTAACGTAGAACTAATGCATGTACTGGAACCTGAACAACGAAGATGCATTTATCTAAATCCAGATAGCAAACATCTAAAGTGACTGCAGGTAGACTGGGGCGATTCAGCTCGCTTGCAGAATGCATGGTACTATGCTACTATAGGGCTGTGTTGTCATCGGCCAGGATAGGTCACAGCAGGGTACAAGGGTCTAAAGAACAGGTGCACATGTTATGGTTGTCATTTTCATCTTTGCTTCATTACTATGTACCACTAGCCACCAAGGGCCTTGAGATTTCCATGGTACATCCAGGTGTAATGCTTTAAGAGATTAGCAGGAGATTTACCATTACCCATTTACCATTAAATATTACCACCACCTAAACCCTTGGGAGGTGAAGGAATCTGACAAGCCAGAACAATAAACCTATAAATGTGCATCAGCATTTTCAAGCTGTTCATCAGGTCTGTGCTACCAGAACAATTGGGCTACCCTGGCTTTTTTTTCTCCTATATTATGTCTCATCCATGTCAGCCTAGCACAATCAGAGATCAGCCTGAACACCCTATTTAAGAGATAAAACTAGAATGAGTTTAGGGCCCCTCTAATAGCAAACCATTCTCATTTGGTTTTGTAGCCAAATGTTAATCTATGAATTGAGAAAAACCATGTGATGATGTTTTCATGGATAACCTGTAAGTACACAGCTCCTAGTCCCAAAAAAGAAGTATCCATTTGGACAACAAATTATTTTGACAAGTTAGGTGCTACTGGAGTGGGATAGTGAGCTTCCGGAAGGCCTGTATAGACTCCACCCTGCTGTTTTGTGGTCTCACTAAACCTCTTCCACCTTTTTTGTAGATGTTAGTTTCTGTAAGAAATGATTGGCCCTGGTGATTGCTTAGTTGACAGAGGCAACAACTACTAACACACCAATTTAGCAAAATAACTGTTTTGCCTCAGCCAAAGTTTTTTTTTCACACTGCTGTGGTTTCCCACGTGGCATTTATCTAAGTCTTTGTATTCTTCGACTCAGCCTCCTTACTGCTAGCAGATTCACCAGACATTGTTTAACTCAAAAGGTAAGGAAAAATCAAAATATACAACTAGAAGATGGTCAGTTCTCTTTGTATCAATTTGGATCTTATGGAAGCAGCCGACACAGCACATGACAATCTTGCTGCTATTTGAGGGGCAGCATATTAGCGCTGTCAGTCTGAAACAGGAACTGATACTATGGGCCAATGCCAGCAACAGAGTTAGCCACATGAAAATAAAGGAAGTAAAACTTTTTTTTTTTTTTTTTAGTAACACTGCGAATTCTGGGCAAACCAATGGATTTCTATTTTTTTCACCCCCTGGACCCATTTACTTTGATTTTACTTTGGGGCTTCTGGATTTTCCTTGCTTCTTTTAGAGTTCCATGCCATGAATCCAAGCACTGCATCCTAGGCGAAGGCTACATGTGTCTCGATAATGCAAAGCACTGGGTATACCTTTTGGGCTCCTACAGAGCAATGGGGCCACAGTAAAGTAAATATAGTTGGGTCAAGTAGGGAGCTTTTACAGTCTCCTTAATGACTATTTAAAACACAAAACCCTATTCCAAGCACGGTTTGTATAACAAATATATTTAATTTGATATACTAGATTTATAAGGAAATGTCAAATCCTTAAAATATTTAATAAAAACTGAAAAACAATAAACTCACAGGATACTGTGAAACTCAAGATCAATTTTTAGAGAAATTCTTGTGAATGGTAAATACATTGTTAGCCTTTTAGCTCTGGGTTATAAACTACCAAAATAAATGACATTTCATGACATTGTGCGTCAAAGATGGGGCATGGTTAGACAGTGTTATGAAATAAGAGCAATTGACAGTGTGAAGACACACAGTAGGACACACACACACTGTCACAAGTCACACGGGAGAGGAGACAGGTAGAACGCTCTGTAAATCAGGGAAATTGTCTCCTGAATTGTCATTTTCAAGCACTACTGGCCTATATTTCTTTATTCAAATGTGGAAAAAACAGACACAAAATGCCACACCTTTGATAATTATGAATGAAAGCAGACCTATCACCCAATGTTTTACTTTATAAAGAGTAGATAACCCTTTTTTATACACTGAACTACATATGTACCTCAGGATTATACAGATTCCCTGTGCCTGTTTTGGAGTTGTGTCATTCTGGACTGGCCAATCAAGATGACCAAAGATCCTTAAAAGCAGCGGGTGAAGATGTTGGCACTGGTGAAGAAGTGAGGGGAGTTGAGTTTAGTTCCACTTTAAATAACAGACAGAACAAACACGCAGCAATTGAAGAGGGGTGGGATGCTATATCAGCATGACAGCCAGAAAAATTGAAGGAAGATCCCCAGTGGTGTCCTGTGTTTTCTGTTGAGACAGGTTTACTATAAACAGGATGCAAGTCTTAATAATGGTGCCACACTATCTAGGACCAATACAAAGCATAAAGTTAAAACTGCCTTTTCTTATTGTGTATTTTTCCACTAA
>NC_092861.1:39775358-39783340 GCF_032062135.1 Pyxicephalus adspersus | reverse complement strand
AATGTCAGTCCATCCAAAACTAGTCCTGGAGCAATGAATAGTTCAGTGTTTCTCAGCCAGAGTTCTGTAGAACCCATCTATCCTTCAAAGTTTGCTAGGGGTTTCTTGAGCCGTGAACCATGGGGACCTCTCGGGTCAATTACCATTGACATCAATGGTATTTTGGCTATCTGTAAGGGTGGCATTGTTCTCATTGCTCAGAAATGTAAGAGACATTCTTCCCAGTGACCACCACAGTAATGTACTGTGAGCTGTGGATATAAATATAGAAGGGGTTCACGAAAGATCTAATAGTTATTTCAAGGACCCCCCTATGTTAAAAAGGTTGAGAAAGACTGGAATAGACAATGGTAGGCTCAATCACTCCAGCATCTTGCATACTACATCACAGTTATAATGCAGTTATAAAACAGTAACATTCCATTGGATATTTTTTCCTGTTAGGTGTATGCATGCTAAGGAATGTGTGTAACCTTATTGGTGTTTATTCCTTTTTACATAGTTCACAATAATTCAGCTGAGAATGTCTCCTGTTTCCCCTTCAGAAGGACTAAGTCATCTTTGTTCAGGTATCATCCAGGATCAGCAACTACTTCCTTGACTATGACTACGATGTTGATAACAAAATAATGTAAACCCAAGGGCCTGTGCAGTTCTTGGCCGTATTCACAAAGGTCTGACACAGACTAGTCCCTGTTGCAGCATGATCACTGGAAGAAAGAAAACTGGTGAACTGTTTCAATTGTTGTTACTGAATATTGTGACATTTAAATAAGTTATTTATAAAGTTTTGCAAAATCTGAAAGAGCCAATTATTGCAAGGGGACTCTATACTTCATAACATAAAAACATAATGAATAGGAAATCCTACAACCAGCCTATGCAGGTGGGTGGACATGAAAACTAAATTAATAATTCCTAATTCATCATTCTCCAATAAAAGGCCAGCCGTGGATGATCATAGTGTGCAGTGGATAGTTCCTGCCATGCACAGTTTAAATGGGAATTTCCATGAATATTTTTCTTACCTTCGTTTCTTTGTAAAAAAAAAACTTTTTGTGTGTAACCAAACTTCTGTTTAAAAGATTTAAACTTTGCCGTTCCTGTTTCATTACAGAAATTTTTATATCTATCTGTATGAGACAGACATGTAAAAATGAGAAGGCAGATGTAATTTTACAGCAGTATACACGCACATGATGTCAATTCAGATATGGTTGTAATCTGGGTCGTGTTGATGGTAGTTTAATATCACATATACAAATAAGCCATGTATGTGAACAGGGCTTTACAAAATAAGGAATCTGAAATTTCCTGGTGGGAATCAATTACTAAGGTTGAAATACATGGACATGGAAGAAGAGAATTTTTGTTTGGGGGAAAAATTATTAAAGAAAAGTATTTAGTACATCTTGGCAATACATGCACATTTCCATTATTTTGCCTCTAAAAACTCTGCAAGTACAAAAAAATACCAATATTTGGCAAACAATCCAGGCAAAATCCAATGTACTGTAGGAGGTTGATAATGTTGCCTTTGCTCCACTTACCAGCTTGTATTAATAATTTGATGTTATGGCTGTAAGGAAAGGGGAGTGGGATCTGTAGTCCAGCATAAGCGAAATGTGCAGAGCTAACAACAATGCTTAAGATATAGTAAAGGCAGAACTGTCAGCTCACTAAAAAAAAATGAGGAACATATTGATTTACTAGCAGATAAACAATTTTATTTTTTATACTTACTCCAATAAAACATTGGAGAAATGTGTATGTACTGAACATGTACTAAACATATTTTTTCTGCCCCAAAATACACTTTAAAGATATACTTGATATATTTAAGATCTTTCATAATGTATAGATTGGAGGATGACAAATACATCTTTTCATAGCAACAGCACATGTGTTTTTTGAAGATCTTTCTATTCAGACAAAATGGTCCTGATTTATTATAACTCCCCAAGGGTTCACTTTCAAAAGTGAAGCGGGATGATCCAGGTTTGCTGGATCACCCAGCTTCACTGATGAAAGTGTATCTTCTCCAGCCTTGGGGAGATTAAATAAATCAGCCCCAATGGCTCAGTTAAAGTGGAGTAAAAACTTTGATTTTTTAATTTCCTAATATGTCTAGAATGTTATGTTCCTGAGTGCAATGACTAAATACGGTTTTTATGTACAGTACTCACTCCTACCATATTTAGTTTTACAACAGATGTGTTTAAACATGAAAATGTTAACACCTATATAGAAAATAGGACTGGAAGGATACTTGTGATCAAAACCATACCACAGTCTGAAGAGGCGGGCACTCTCTGCCTTTGTTGAACTTTCATTCTGGTTTTCTGGCATCTGCAAATACAAAAATACAATAATGCTTTTCAGTTCTTTTAGTGCTGGATCTTTGTTTTTTCATCTGCATATTAAGACTCTCAAACACATGTAATCTGTATGTCTGCTCTTAGAAAAAAAGATTATACCATATGTATATACACATATGTCCTGCTGCCCCTAGAGAAACACCACTGACCTTATTGTTCCACCATACCACCAGCTCCTCTGACCATGCTTATTCCCAATGAATTAAAAGATAAAAAAGGGAGTCATCAGCGGTATGACATATTCAGTAAGTGCTTTATTCACTTCCAAACAAAGGAGATTCAAAAGAACATGACAGCACCTTGATGCATTTCATAGGAACAGCACTTATTCATAAGGCATAAGTACAAAACACATTAAGGTGCTGTCATTCTCTTTTCAATACCTGTGTTGAAATGTGAATAAAGCACTTACTGAACATTGCATACCACTGAGGACTCCTTGTTTGTATTTTCTAATTCACTGAGACTAAGCACAGTTCAACGAGCAGGTAGCATTGGCTATGTAGAACAGTGGGGCTACTTGTGTTTTACTGGGGGCAGCAGGATGGACAACCCATTGTTTGTGAGCATTTTCTAAGAAAACAACAAAGTGTACACCCACACGACTTATTCTTAGAACTGACAAAATGTTTTTGGTGTTAACGGGTTATGGTGGCACTAGTCAAATCCTTTACTGCCCTCAAAACCAAAATGCTGCCATGGCAAAGAATATGGATGATCAGATCGACAGGTTGCTAAATAATAGGTAAATACCTTACAAGACTTTAAGAGCTGGGTTCAGATTAGTTTAAACTCTTAATATGCTTTATTAAGAATATACAAGTACATAGACTGTGCAGAGTACTAAAAATGTTCCATATGTCTACCTAAATTTTAAAGAAAATATAATTACTAGATTGTAAGCTCTTCGGGGCAGGGTCCTCTCCTCCTGTATCACTTTCTGTATTAGTTTGTCATTTGCAATCCCTATTTAATGTACAGCGCTGCGTAATATGTTGGCGCTTTATAAATCCTGTTTAATAATAATAATAATAATAATATTAATAATAAATAATGATCAGAAAAGGCATTTTTTTTAATCAAAGGCCAATGTTCTTATTGTAGGTAATAAGGTTAGAACAGAGTCTCCCTGCAAGTGGCTCAAATTTGGTTCATGCAAGGTGAACATTATTTTAGTTTCTTACTCTTAGCGTTTTTACAGCTTCATCAAAGTGACTCACTCCCTTACTAGTAAATTTGTCTGTTGTTTTACACGTCTGTGTGAACTTCAAGCCCTGATTGTTTTATGTGCTCTGCAGGGGCACAACATTTCTTGGCCTTGTATCTGATATTCTATTGATTTCTGTATACAGGGAGCACTGGCATTGCCATAGTCGGCATCCTAATTTCTGTAAAATAACAGTTTCTAGCATCCTCATCTCTTTGTGCTTCCTAACAGCTGTGTACATGAATTGTGACTTTAGTTACACACCCATTTCATACAGCATTTTACAACATAATAAAATAGCAGAGGTCAGCATATATTTTCTTTTATGACATGTACCAGACAGTGGAATATTGGCAGTACAGTAGACAGCACAACCAATCCTAAATAAGCCATTTTTTCCACAGAGACAACATCATGTCCATTGGACAGGAAATCAAGACTAACTGTATATTCCAGTATTCTAAAGTCCTAAATAAGTACAATGGCAAGTTTTGTACTTAGTCAAAAAGCCATGTCCATATTTCAACAAAAGTAAGCTTATTCCAGAAAAACATGTATTTGTATTATGTAAATAGTGCAAAATGGAGTGTTTTGGAGTTTGTAGGTAAAGACAATGACATTGTATTTAACAGCATTTTTAGCGTGGAAGGGTTAGAACCTCTGTCCCCCATCCTTACTGAGGAGATTTATCACCCTATTTGTTCTAACAGTAATGCAGGTGAGACAAAGAATTATGGAAATCTAATACTTTACAGCTGTCAGCACAAAATAAAATAAAAAAAAATCAGCCACTCCTAGCAGTTGAATATTGTGGCAGGTAAGTTAAGAAAAGTCAGGCACTGTGTTACTGAGGAAGGCTGAATGTTTTTTTTTTTAGAGCTATTCTCTTGGTTTTTACACAAAACACACATCCCACCCAATAAAAAAAAATACTTAAATGCTTATACTTCTATCTAGATCATATTGGTTTCCTTGATCGTATACCACCCTGGTCCCTACTCTTCTCTCTTTTTGTGTGCACAGAAACAGATCCATCTTAGGTTGTCCATGTCACTGAAGACACCTGCTACTGGTCGAGTCCTCTCATGATTTAGAACATGAACAAAAGTGAAAATGAGAAATCAACAGGTGCAGACACATCTGTCACTGCATGTGAAAACAGGGCCAACATAGAACATGGTAGAAACACTTGTTTATTGAGATGTGTATTAACTGAATCACAAGGTGTTAAAAATATGTTTTGCCCAGAGATATCCTTAGAAAAACAAAATATACAAGGACATTATTTGAAGGAACTAATTCAGCTTTTATTAGTCTGTTAAGGACAGCTGTATATCGGTGCCATATCCAATTTTACTCTACGCAAAAAATCTTCATCAAGGCACCTTTTAATCAGTTCACATCTTCTAAATATTCAAAATATAATTTATTTATTTAAACAGATAAATATTTCATATTCAATATGTCAACATGACAATATACATCTCCAGTTTAAATTTTCAACGCGCTTCGCAGAATCTGCTTCTTCAGGAATTTTGAGACCGGAATTAAAGTTGAAATGATTAACTCACTTTTTAAAAAAACTAAAAAATCATACATTCTGGAGATGATACACTTCCAAAGGGAGTCAGATAGGCAGTGTATGCATCTGCAGACACCCCTTAGCCCTACTTTTATTTGTATTATAGGTAGGGCAAACAGATAATTTCTCCAAAGTCATTAATATTCAAATGTCTCTTTCAGATTCAGATCTTTATATTTGTTGATTAGTATTGTCACACTTATTGCATTGTACCCCACATGTTGTTTGGTGGTGGCGTTGTTGGTGGATTAAGTAATATTATACTGTAGGTAAACTACTGACCTTCCCCCAAGCTTTGTCCAAGCTTTCCCAAACAGAAGACTATTTTAATTATTTTATCTTTGTGTTAACATACAAAAAACGTGACCTCAAGTACATCTTTCAGCAATGTATATAAAACATAAGATTTATTTTATTGTTTATACATGTTCGTGTACTTCATGATAAAATTGGTGACCTGAATTTTTTCTTTTTTTTAAACCTATTTCTTTTTTCAGGCAGGTAAGTTTATTTTATTGCAGAAGAGACATAGCATGTACCTTCTGCAAAAAAAAAAAAAAAAAAACAGAGAAGTGCTAGTTTTGAAGCAAGCTTAAAAATTGGTTTATGCTGGCCAGGAGGCTATATTTTTGTTGTTTTGTTGATACCAACCCTGCGAGGGGTGGTATCAACAAAACAACAAAAATATAGCCTCCTGGCCAGTTTATTAAACCCATCTTTTTTGGGTTTAATAAATAGGGTCAGAAGCCCTAAAGAGATGCTGTCACCCGGAGTTACCTTATTGCTAGCCTGCCGTTTGAAGCTAATCATCACACCGCCTACTCATTTTTTAGTAACTTTATTAATTTTAGTTCAGCTTTAGAAGCTCTCTTAAAACATCCACTCATCCTTTTTTCAACTTTTGTTGTCTTAACACATTTTTTTTCTGCCAGCATATTTACATATATTATATCCAACAAGTGTACACAAAGGCTACTGATGATACTGAAATTGAATACCTTAAAAAAAAACTATAAAGAAATGTTAATACTTTCCAGTCCCACCACCCAATGACTTCAAACTTTACACTCTACAGAGCTACACTACATTCTTCAGTCTCAGATATTTCTGGAAGTGTTAGATGCCCTATTATGCATTGTGGTGCCTTCTGACAGCTGTTTTGTGAAAGCAGAGATGCAAGGACACATTAGTGATGTAATGTTTTTTATACTAAATAATGCAGCATCTGAAAAAATAATAAAATATGAACAGCATCTGCAATAGAACAATGCGTGGGGTTTTTGTTTGTTTTTTAGTAAGCACATTTTCATTCAAATTGGAAAAAGTCCCAAACCCTTTGCAAGAATGTTTTAAGGAGCTGGAGCATATTCCATACTTGAAGCAGTTGGTAGATAATGAGGATGGTCAAAGTGAACAATACATGACATGTGAATTGCCTGGACCTTCTTTTAAAGAGTCTTCTTCTAGTTTCTGTTTCCTCCTGTGTTAACCACTGCATATCAAGTGGATTTTGTTAACTTATGGCTCTAGACAAGCCATAGTGGGTGATTCCCCTTCTTCCCTTCCCCCTCTGACTTTTTCTCATCCCTTCTTCTCCTTCCCCTTCTTTTTTTCATTTGTTCCACAAGATTTGAGGTTTAGCTCTTTATTGCTGCACTTTGCGATTAGGATTTCAACCTCACATGTTCCTCCTTTACAGAGCAGCAAAGTGTTTACACTTTGACTTTTTTACAGTTTGTTCCAAAGGCTAGCTGCTGTGGCATAGATGGTTGTGCATCTGTCCAGTCTACTTACCTTTTGTATGTAATCTGGAAACCCTTGCCTGTGACCAAGGAAAGATTTTTCTGTACACCCTCTCTGCAGATTACTTGTAGTCTTATTCTTATTCAGAAAGCCTGAAGTAAAATACTTACAGCATATTTCCCCAGCTAGGAAGTTTGATTATGAAACTAAAATCTTAGATATATCATATTTTGTTTATGCATTACACCCCTACAATAAAGGTAAAGATGTCTAAAAGACGGCCTTCCAGGCCTGAGGCTACTTATCTCAATACTAAATATTTAAACCCCAAACATTTTGCCCCAAACTAAACTAGAGACTAAAACACACTATGATATGGTATACTCCTGTACAGATTATGAGGGTTACTAATACAAGCTTCGGCTTCATCCCATCATAACCTTTAATATGTGTACCAGATATTTTTTCTTTTATTAATGACATTTTTACTTTGCTTCATTGTACATTCAGCATACAGCATGAAAAAAAAACAGAGCTGATCATTTTCAATTAAATAATATAATCTTTGGGATTTGCAAATGTTGAATGCACACCTAAAGTATTTGCTCATGATTATCTTTCTGTTCATTATACTTTCAAATCTGTGCGTTACAAAACAATCATGTGGATGGTGTCAGCAGGTGTGTCACAAATTCAATAATCTAGGGCAATGTGTTCCAACTAATAATCAGAACAGAATAAAAAGCTATTTTAGCTGCAATTTAGGAATACGGTTTATAAAGCGATTTATCCATCAGATTTCACTTTGTACACTTTGCTATCTAAATTGGAAGAGAGAAGTAGGGGCTTTCTCTGAGCTGAATTATTTTCCCATTGTAGAGAGACCACAGAAGACTGCAAATTGTGAGTATGAATGATCACAAGTGACAAATGTATTGTTCTCACTTTGTGTACAGTACAACAGATGAACATAAATAGCTTTATGCTGTCACTAGTAATGTCTTTTACACCATAATATTACAGTACATTATAAGGTTAGCATGTAGTTTTAATGGTAAAAAACAGCACTGGA